>NC_043975.1:37899869-38202369 GCF_902148855.1 Sphaeramia orbicularis | reverse complement strand
AACTGGAGGAAATGCTGACAGGAAGAGGTTTGGCAGACCCAAAGCCACAACAGAATCAGAAGACAAGTTTCTGAGAGCCAACAGCTTGTGTGATAGGCGACTCACAGGACAACAGCTTCAAGCACAGCTCAATAGTGGTCGTAGTAAGCAAGTCTCAGTTTCAACTGTGAAGAGAAGACTTCCAGTTGCAGGTTTGATGGGTCATGTTGCAGCAAGAAAGACATTGCTGAGACTTCAGAATAAGAAAAAGAGGCTTGCCTGGGCCATGAAACACTGCCAGTGGACTACTGAAGACTGGAAGAAGGCATTACGGACTGATGAATCCAAATTTGAAATCTTCGGTTCATCCCGCAGGACTTACGTACGCCGTCGAGTAGGTGAAAGGATGGTTCCTCAGTGTGTGACATCAACTGTCAAACATGGAGGAGGAAGTGTGATGGTCTGGGGCTGTTTTGCTGGATCCACGGCTGGTGACTTGTACAGAGTGAAAGGCATTCTGAACCAAAACGGCTACCACAGCATTCTGTAGCGCCATGCAGTACCCTCTGGGATGTGCCTAGTTGGTCAGGGGTTCATCCTACAGCAAGATAATGAACCAAAACATAAGTCCAAGCTATGCCAGAACTACCTTAAGAAAAAAGAACAAGATGGTACGCTTGAAAACACTGAGTGGCCAGCACAGTCTCCAGACTTAAACCCCATCGAGCTGGTTTAGGATGAACTGAACAGAAGAGTGAAAGCAAAGCAACCTACAAGTGCTACACATTTATGGGAACTTCTGCAACAGAGTTGGGAAGAACTTTCTGTAGAATATTTGATTTCCATTGTAGAAAGAATGCCACGAGTGTGTTCAACTGTTGTATCTGCCAAAGGTGGCTACTTTGATGAATCAAAAGTTTAGAATACATTTTGGTTTCTAAATCGATTCCATGATTCATATATCTATATATCTATATATCTATATCTTTATATATATATATCTGTGTGTGTGTGTGTGTGTGTGTGTAAAAACAATAACTACAGCTACCTGATATGACAGTTCTGCATTATTTGTGACCAACCTAATCAGGTATGATTTTGCAGTCAGAGTGACAGTGAAAAGATCAGAAAATCAATTTATACTTTTACTATTACTTATCATATTGATGAATGTGTCAGCTTAGTGTTTGTAGGCATTCTATACAGGGTGGGGAAGCAAAATTTACAATATTTTGAGGCAGGGATTGAAAGACTGTATGACCAATTAGTTTATTGAAAGTCATGAGAATTTATTTGCCACAAGAAAATGTGCATAATAGAAAATGTTTTTATTCTATGTGTCCTTCTTTCTCAATAACTGCCTTCACACGCTTCCTGAAACTTGCACAAGTGTTCCTCAAATATTCGGGTGACAACTTCTCCCATTCTTCTTTAATAGTATCTTCCAGACTTTCTCGTAATAGTTTTGCTCATAGTCATTCTCTTCTTTACATTATAAACAGTCTTTATGGACACTCCAACTATTTTTGAAATCTCCTTTGGTGTGACGAGTGCATTCAGCAAATCACACACTCTTTGACGTTTGCTTTCCTGATTACTCATATGGGCAAAAGTTTCTGAAAGGTATGTATAATAGTGTTAGGTATGATTATGACATCAATATATGTTTGGTTTCAAAACAATTGACGTAGTGCCTGCTGAGAAAAAAACAACTAAATGTTCATTGTAAATTTTACTTCCCCACCCTGTAATGTAAATGGAAGTGACCTTGTAACACTGGTCAAAGTCAAAAGACACTTAACCTTAATCCAACTTTTCCACTGAAGTTCCTAAACAGTACACACTAAAGGGTATTAGTGAGCGGCTCAGGTGTAAAGCTGTATACTGATGAAAGGTAACAGGCGCTGTACCCTCCCAAAATAAATTACAGCTAACAAATGGTGGGGCAGAAAGAAGTTGTAGTTACATGAAAAGAGGCTTCTATTCCTGCAGTATCAAGTCTGAACTGGCTTTGAACACGTTAGCATCAAGTATGTTTGGATGATTTTTCTGTATTGTCCAACATTCATTCCTTTTGGTTGGTTTTATTCTGGCATTCAAGACAAATGTCAATCAAGTCTGGTAAAACAATAATCATGAAGCAGCTGCCACGATTGACGATTTAGAGACAAATGAGGATGGATGCTGATGCCTTACTTATTCTGTTCTCATATGACCGAGAAGCCAAGATTAACATGAGAAACTGAAGTTAAACATGATCACAAGATGATAAGAAATGCTTCCTCAATGTATTAAATTACTGCCAGAGATTAAAGACAAGTCCTTCATGTTTAGTTAGGGTTCCAGGAAATAGAATTGGATGTTTTGATATGTTTTGAGAGTGTGTTTCCCAAATCTCTAACTTCAACAAACAATCCTGGTTTATTTGCAATCTGACAGCCTAACAACAAAGTAAAACTTTCACATTAATAGCTAGTACAAGAGACACCATTGATATAACTTCAGCGTCATTGATATGTGAGGCTTAGTCAATACAAAGAAAAAGTAAAAGTAAACAATAGATAACAAAAAATAGGTGAAAGAAGGAAACAGAAAGAAAGAAGTGAAATAAAGAGACAGCCTCAGAATGAGGAGAGCTATAAAACAGAATTAAATCAACACACAGAGAGAGACGCAGAATGGTAAATAGAAAAATGGAGACAGGGCAGGATGAATAAACCATTGCTGCATTAACTGCACATGATGCTGCCTGCCTGATAAATGTTTAAATAGGAAGGGTTCTTATGGTGTGTATGTAGCCTAGCATCGCCTTTTTGTTTTGGAGCTCTGCAGTGGGATCACATGCAACCATGACCTACTAACAAGAGATAATGAGTATTTAATAATTCCACAGTATATCTATTTGCTTTGGAAAGTCAAAGGAAGCATCTCAATTTGTCTAATGCTACATGAAGACAGACAGACGTGAGTGCCAGGTAAGCTTTGTAGTGTTTATTGCATAACCATCTACATCGACTACATTTACATGCGCTAAATATTCTGTGTTCTGCCCTTCTTGTGAAGAAGACAATATCTCTGCCCAGCCATTTACAAATTAGTACAAGTATTACTGTTACATGCAGCCATGCATGCAGCAAATAATGTCTTTTTCCACTGACTGCAGACTTGTTGAACCATGCAAACAGTCAGTAGTAGCTCAATATGGATTACAATATTCCATTACAATACTTAAACAAAAAAACACAAAGCTGTCCATATCCAAGTCTTTCATCATATTTAAAAAAGGTTCTCCTTCCAACCAGAAATAGAACCAAACACCCTGAATCTTTGCTAACTTTGCTGTTACTGATCGCTTTGGAAATGAGACATATATTTGAGAGAAACACAAAATTGACTGATCCAAACAGCAGGCAGAGGAAGTGTATAGCCTCAGTCATTTCAGATACAGTTAAAGTTCATAACACATAAACAGCAGGACAAATGTGTGACTTTGTGGAGATTACACTTTGCTAAATACACTAGGGGAGTAAAAAACAAACATACAAGCTAATCTGTCTGTTTATATGATCCTACCAACATAAGGGTGACAGGTGTGGCTGAACGTGTGAATCAACTCAAGTCGTTGTCTCCTCCCCTGCCCTCCTCACCCATGACCCCACGACCCTTTTGAGCTCTCCCGACTTCCACACGCCATAGGTCTCTATAAGTGAACGCTGTATACACACTGACATATATGTGTGCTCCAAAACTTAGTTGATCATTAGCCAGGCTGTGCTCAGTTTTAGTTTGTTTTGACACTGTACAGTAAGAGATGATGGACAAAAAGACCGAAGCATTCAAAGATCATAAAAAGAAAGCAGCAGAGACAGAACGAAGGAGAACTGGGACTGAAAGGAGCATACTGTATAATGTGCTTTTTGACCGGGTGAACACGCTGCTCACAAAACCAACAGGCTAACAATAGGTGTTCACTGGCTCGTTCCTGTCTAGAAAAGGGGAGTTTGGCCTGTCGACTGGTAACGGGCTGGCAACAGAAACTACTAGGCCAAAGGTCTTCATGTGCTAGAACAAAACATGACTGTGATGCAAACACTCAGGATCAGCTTGCCAAAAGTCATCTTTCCTAAGGCTATGTAGCCTATATCTATCAAATGGAGTTTTTCTTGCACTAATCTTGCAACATTTTTATTCAGATTTCTAATCAGTGTCAGTTTTTTTCTGAATCTATCAGATTTGAGTTTTTACATGCTGCCATAATTTATTTATCTGAGGCAGCAGCTGAAGCTTGGCTGAGGTTTCTGCACAGATATCAGAGCATATGCAAACACAGACATATTCAGAACATAACTGTTTAGAACAGACTTATATTTTGCTCCACACCAAGGAAAATTGCTCTGAGTTTGAAAGTAAATTAAAGCTTGGGAGTTAAACCATAAACTAGAGTTAGACCGATTAATCAATTTTGACAATTAATTAGCACAGATAGAACATACTGGTATCGGCAGAACTTTGTGGCCGATGGCTAACATCAGCAATCTCAATAGGAATTTCTGACTTTGAAAGAAAATTAAAGCAAAAAAACCCTAATCATTCCATATCAACTCACTATCTTTTTCCTGCAACCTTTAAAACCTTTAAAATAACTTAGTTGA
This sequence comes from Sphaeramia orbicularis, assembly GCF_902148855.1. Taxonomy (NCBI): domain Eukaryota; kingdom Metazoa; phylum Chordata; class Actinopteri; order Kurtiformes; family Apogonidae; genus Sphaeramia; species Sphaeramia orbicularis. The sequence goes on along the minus strand of NC_043975.1, from coordinate 38,197,738 downwards.
CCCCTACGATGAATATAGACATAAGAATAAAAATTAAAAAAAAAAAAAAAAAACAGGCTTAAGACAGGAAAGAAATAAACCAAGAATGTTGAAGTCAAAGTTCATGTATGTGAACCAGCAAAGCATAAGAGGACGGACAAGGACTGTATAGGTGACAGCACCAGAATAGTAGGACAAGGTACCGGAGGGTGATTACAGAGAAGTCAGCAGACCTGACCATGGCTGCCTGATCGAAGAAAAACAGGCCAGGGAGAGACAATGTGACAACACTGTGTGCAACAAGGTTCCCATGTGCTGCTTGTGTTTTTTCAGCCATAGGCCGAACCCTTGTGTGTGCCTGAGTGCACTCAGTGACTCTGAGAATCAGTGTGAAACCCAATCTTAAGTCCACCGCTCATAAACACATCTGGTCCTTGCAGCCATCCCACATGGATTCCCATTCCCTAAGTCCCTTGAGCCAAAGTTCCTGTGTGTGTCTGTGTATAAATGTCTGCACACACGCCTTTGAGACTGTGGCTATGGTTCTGGGAAGGCTTACTCCTGGAAACATGGAGGGCAACACGCTGGAACATGCACAGCACAGGCCAAGCCTCTTCAGATGTGGATAACTGCTTGGCATGACTGTACGACACACAGCAATACAAACATACACAGACACACACCTTTTAACAACATTAACAGATCTAGACATGATTAACTAAAAATCTTAGAAGGATGCACACCAATGGGATTAGAGCTGACACACAGACTCTTGGAATGATACTCTCATGGACAAACAATGGAGGAACCTAAAGTAGGTTTCACCTCATTGTGCTCTTAATGAACTCATGTTAAATCATTTCTGCAGGGGGATACAGAACACCTTGTGTCTATTGTGGCAGACACACAAAGGCACTCTGTATTATTGTATCTTCTACCCAAATTCTTGCTATTGCTCTGCTATTAGCCTGGCTCAGCTGCTGTGCGGGCCAACTATCCTTCCTCACTTGTTTTCATTGATTCCATACTGCCAGCTAAGAGTCAGAACATCAATGCTTTTGCTTTTACCTGACTCCTACCATCTTACATCCATTTCTCCATCTCTTGCAGTATAATAATAAAAGGAAAGGCTGAGGCACAGAGAAACCAAAATAGATGAAGATGATTTATGAGAATAATTATACCTCTGTGTTCTTCTACATGGGCTTACTGCGCTTCTGACAGAGCTGTGATCTTACATTCATGAGAAAAGTCCGGATTGCTGAAAATCCTTTTTAAGCCCCACCCGGACACTAAAACCAATGTTTGTAGTTACCAGAAACACCCACTCATACCAAGCCCTCCTCCTCTCTCCTTCTGGGTGTTCATATTGCCAGGAAACAGCCTTTAAAACAACCTCACGCCTACTTTTATCACTACCCTGCAGAGACCAATACCTTTTCGCAACGTCACTGACAGAGCTGAGTGCTACCCTTTGTAAAATTTAGGTTTCATTCATCTACTGCCTGATGCCAATGATGAAAGACAATTGCAGCAGTAGAAAAAAAGGTGATCATTCAAAGTGTGGAGCTGTTTTGTGGCTCTGTGGGCTGCAGTATGTAGGCCAGGCTGGGCCGCACTCAGCAGTAGGAGGAAAAAGTGAAAGTTTCACAAAGTAAAGAATGACTTATGTGACTCTAAAGGAAGAGGCAAGAGAATGTGAAATATTTGAAAGGATTATTTTTGTTACCCTGGCCTACTAAATACAATGCCACAGTCCTGACTTTACTGCAGAGCTCCCACAAAAGGACTTTACTAGTGTTTAATGGCTGTAACCCAGGCAGAAGTTACACACATGTAAAGCAGCTTTGTGGTTTAGTTTGTTAGTTTCTGAGCTTAGTCACATGATAGGGAGGGGGTCACATGTTCCCAGACAGCGGTGGAAGTCATCCACTCAGGCTACTTCCTTGTATGTGGTCACATGAGGATTCATTCATTTTATTGCGGCTGTTCACGCTCCGCACAGAGAAACATTAATCACGGAAATGCTTAGATTGTGAATAGTCAGTATTTTACCATCAACTACACACTGAGTGCACAAATAGAGAACAGGAAGTTGTTGAACTTTCCAGACCAAATCATTCAAAGATATCTATCTAGAATGTTCTTTTGTTTTCAGAAAACAAAACTGTTTGTGTTCATTTCATTCAGAACAGTGTTTACAACATATAAGTGGTGGATCACTTTGAGCAGCGTGAAAACTGTATCAATATTCACAGATTGAAACAACTTAGAATTTGTACAGGCGAATCAAATCGATTTTAGAAAAACCCCATCTAGACTATGTATGAATGAACAATCAAGAATGTGTTTTTAATATTTGATGAGAGAGATTAGTTTCAAACAGTTATACAAGTCCGACATCTTGTATTCCATGTGTGAGTGAGCATGTTGTTCTGGAGGTGGTGGCTGCTTTAAAACTGAAGCTAAACCAAACTGATAAGGACACATTTTGATTGCAAGAGTTTAAGATGAGACTTGAATGGTAAATTTATTTCTGGGACATGATGTTTTATGTCTGCACAGATCAAATACACAGTTACAAACTGAGGGAACCAAGAGCGACAAGGAGTATAAATAAAGTACATAAAGAGACAAGTTTGTGTATTCTTCATTCCCAGCCCCCACTCTCTGCTGTGAAAGGGTCCATTTTGGGATGTGCGAGTGCTGCATCCTGTCGGAATGTGTTGTGGTTGCTGTGTTTGTACGGGCAGGGTGTGTGAAGAGAAGCAAACTGTGGGCAGATGGGGAGGGGGAGCACAAAACACAGAGCACGTTGGATGCTGTGCTTAAAGCCTTGGTATCTATCATAAAACAAAACATTATGAGCTTTGATGGCTTCAGCTGAAACCACCAAGATAAATAAACAAGCTGCTCAAGACAGCGCCCACATACGGCTGCTATACGGTTCTCTCTGATAGACAGACACTGTACATAAATGCATACAACAACAAACAATCTTTAGTGTGCAAAGAGATTGCAGCTCTTTGACATCATGTGCCAAAGTACACGCACTCCCCTTCTGGTAAATGGAAATAATAATGACAGGAGATTTAGCTTAATCCCCCATCATTCATCGAATAATACAAGTCTGAATTGGTTATCTGGCCAACTAACCTCACTATGCGACATTTTATAGAGGATATAAACTGCTGACAAAGAAACAAAATCAGACTCGTGTAGGCTTCTATTTTAAATGCCATCCTACTAACTGAGGATGCAGTACAGCCTTGAACACAAACTAAGGTTACTGAGAGAAGGCATTCCTTTTCTTTTTTTAACAGTACTTCTTTGTATCAAACATAATTTCTCTCCATACCACATGGGGATGTTAAACATAATTTGCTACACAACATTCAGCCTCATTCATACTGCGGGCCTCTACAGCAACAATAGCAAAAACCAGATCACTGCACATTACCCATAAACTAACTGACCTACATGTACATGATGTCCTAACCTGCCAAGCTGCCAAGAGCTGCATGTCTACAGGCTATCTGCTAGGGCTATTAGGGTTGGGTTGAGGCTTCTAGCCAAAACAACAATCTTAAGGACAGGCTCAGTTTGTGTTGTAATACAAAATAATGAAACGACAGCAGAAATGTAACAGAATGTTGTTCATGCTTACTCTAAACTGAGGAGGGACACAGTGAACGCGTGCACAAAGTGGATTAGATTTGTATACCAATGAACACTGCTGGCAGATAAGCCGCAGAGAGGCTGGACACGCTGCCCTACTGTAGTACTGTTATGACTTGCATGCATATATACTGACAACAGTGAGTGCATGCACAAAATACAAATGCATCAATGTAACGTATGCCAACACAAACAGAGATGCAGACGTAAGCTGGCACACGCAAAAGAAGAACAAGGACTTGTGATTATGCAAGAATATTCCTACAACAGTATCACCACTCACACACACAATCTGTGTGCATTTGGACTTTCATTATCTAGTGTCTGCAGCAATCAACCTCAGCTCTACTTGGCACACTGAATTGGACAGCTTTTGGCTAATTGTTTACTCTCTAAATTAAAGTGAGACATTTCATGATCTAAATAGAAAAGTGGCACACTCTTATTTACTGATCACATGATAAAGATGGTCTGGTGATCCTTATTCTAATGAGACTGCGCTCTGTTCAGCTGAATGGTGATAATGTAATACATGCATAAAAATGTATACACAAAGTGCAATAAAACAAAATAAAATCACCTTTTTATTCCCAATCCCCTGTACAAATGCAGTAATAAAATTTTATGTTTAAGACGGACTATGCAGGAAGTCAAACACATACAACATGAGCTTTGAAGAAAAGCCAAAAAAAACTGACTGACATTTTCATCCAAATCTCCCTGACATCCATGTCAGGCTCTTCCACAGGGCAGCTGTTGCTTGCCATGCATGCAGCTGCAAACAAAGCCTTGTGTGCTGCTGCTGCTGCTAAAAGCACAAATACTGCTAGTGTTTCATAATGTTCAACCCCTGCTTGCCTGTGTAAGTGCATGCATGTTGAGTCTCCCACAGTCCTACTGCCTTCCACTTTACCCTACTCCAATTTGTCTGCTCCTAAAAGTCACCGATGTGTGTCGTGTCGTGGACAGCAACAACACAATCATAAGGGGGGAAATAGGCAAATAACCCATGGAAAATGCAACTGCTGGAGGGTCCATTTATATTTTCCTTTCTCCCTTTTTTTTGGCAGAAACCAAGAGGGGCTTCCTTCTTTTATCCATTTCAGCAAAAATAGTGAAAATGAGTTATTTCATCTTCCTACACTGATCTCTGTTTTCTGTAATCCATACGCACTTCGACTCAAGTGTGTGTTTCTTCTCAGTGAGGCTGCTGCTACATGCCTGCCTCTGTGTTTATTTCTGGAAGCTCACAACATGGCCGACATGTGCTTTGTTATTGTTAGTACAACATCATACCTCCTGGCTTGTACGGCACGTTTATCACCCTCCAATCCACCCAAAACTACACATACCCCTTAAAGAAATACCACCTTAAAGAGGAATTTAATGGGATTTCACAGACACAAAAACATATACTGTGTGTAGGGTTTTATTATCAACCCCATCGATTCGCACTCACCATTTGATGATGATGGCCATATGGAATATTTGTTTCTTGAAAAAAGGCACTGAGGGCAGTCTATAATAAAAACACAAAAGATAAATGACATTTTTTTTATTGACAATAAGGATCATTATATGTAACTCATGGCACAGAACATGCTTATTTTTAAGATGACAAACCCATACATTGAGATAAGTTAACGGCGAAGGAAAAAATGAATGTAGGCTAGGAGCTGGATCTATATTCAGTTCACCGCAGACTAAACAAATTGTGTGTCAAACTACTCTTTTGTAAGCCAGTCGATACACGGCGGTCATCTTCATTGCGTAATAGCCCTCGCTGGCCTCGCCTGTACACTGCTGTCATGTGTCGGATTATAGTATTTAATCTAGAGTACAGTCTAATTGGATATGCTAGCTGTACTCTTAGCTCTCCTGCCTTAGTGTATGGTTTGCTGAATTACTTTATATGTCAGAATACACATACAAGTTGTCTGTAACAGACTGAACCGACAACGGGGCAGCTAAAACGTAAATATAACTAACACTAACGCTTTGTTTTGAGCTATTCACAAGAGCCTCGAAAGTACCGAGACAGCCTGGTAGCTTTCAGTCAAAGCTAACCGTCAGACAGACATAAACAATAGCACCGAGGCTAACATTAACACGCCGACTGAGCCGTTGAAGCCTTATCATTACGCTTTTCTTCTTTCTCTTTTACCTCAAACTGCCAATGTGCCGCTTGCAAAAGCTGCTTTGCCTGGTCTGCCGCACAACCCGCCGTCAGGACGAACTGGTTAATCATGACTTGATGTTTAAGTTCATCCATTTTCGACGTAGCCCGTGTCCTACTCGCGGCGGCTGGCTCTGAAGCAGACTTTCGACCGTTTTTCCTCTTTTTTCCCCTCTTCACTCTAGTTGTATTCCTTTTTTCGCTGCCTCAGTCGTCCACCATTACAGCCGGTTGAGCAAACACAAATATTTACTGTAGGAGCGGTAGTGGAAGGAGCGCGAGCTGATTGACAGATGGGTTCGACCAATCAGGTGACAGTATCGCCGGTGGGATTTGTATGCTGCAAGCGGAGGGTCTCGGAACGAGGTGTCTTTAACTGTATAAACCAGGGTATTTTAACGTCTTAATATACATTAAATATGTTCACTTCGTCACCTTTATCACGCTTTAAGATACGGCTAATTAGCTGTATTGAAATCATGACTAGGCAGGCAAATCTTCACTCGGCAAATCTCAGAAAAGGGTTTGTTTTGGACTACAAGTCCCGTGAGCACGCGGTTTGTTTGTAGAGCTCCGGAGGGCAGAGTTTTGTGAATGACGGCCAGTCTCGTCCAATTCCCAAGCGCGCTGTGTCACTATGTTGCCAAATATGGTAAACAAATCCACCGTCGCCAATTATATCGCTCGGAGTTAAATTAGGGACAGACGAGAGCCACGGGTGCGCGTTTAGAAGCGTCGTGTCTGCTTTCTTCTCTCTGAAACCCCCTTTTCTACGCAATTCCATCAGTGCGGTACTTTATCTGCACACATCAGCGCGGTCTGTATTGGCACTCCGTCCTAATTACATCTGTGGGTTTTCTGTAGGGCTCTTCCTTGTTTCTTGCTCAAGGACACTACAGCAGTCCTGTTATGTTATAGTTAAAATAAAGAAGATTAATTAGATAGTCCTTGAAACACTACGCTTCACTCTGCTGGCCATAAATATGCCTACAGAGCTTAATTACCTCACGACTATAAATTACTAAAATCTATGAGCACACAATAACGAATCGTTAAGCACAATAGAACTATTTATTATTTCTAGTGACATTCTTTAACCAAATGTGGGCTAAAGAGAAAGATGATGTAATTTGTTGTCACTTGAATGAAAATGGGTTCCTGGAAGAAGATGAAATGTTGAAGGCAAAACAATACGACCTTTGCATTTCTATTGGCATTGGGTTCAGTGGGACACACATATATCTGGGTTACTGAAGCAGCAGCTTTAGGGCAGAGTACGAAAAAAAAAAAAGTTTTGATATCAACACACCGCTGAGTTGTGGGTAACTGCGCAGTGTAAACATCATTTTATCAATGGCATGTATGTAGATGTGTGTGAAAAATGAGGGAGGAGAAAGTAGTGGATGTAGAGACACCTGCCGGTAGAAGAAGGCCTCTACACATGCATGTACAGCACCATCACAGTAAAAAGACATATATATATATATATATATATATATATATATATATATATATATATATATATATATATATATACACATATATATACAGGATGGGGAAGCAAAATTTACAATATTTTGAGGCAGGGATTTAAAGACAGTGTATGACCAATTAGTTTATTGAAAGTCATAAGAATTTATTTGCCACAAGAAAATTTACATAATAGAAAATGTTTTATTCTATGTGTCCCCCTTCTTTCTCAATAACTGCCTTCACACGCTTCCTGAAACTTGCGCAAGTGTTCCTCAAATATTCGGATGACAACTTCTCCCATTCTTCTTTAATAGTATCTTCCAGACTTTCTCGTAATAGTTTTGCTCATAGTCATTCTCTTCTTTCCATTATAAACAGTCTTTATGGACACTCCAACTATTTTTGAAATCTCCTTTGCTGTGACGAGTGCATTCAGCAAATCACACACTCTTTGACTTTTGCTTTCCTGATTACTCATATGGGCAAAAGTTTCTGAAAAGGTATGGATAATAGTGTTAGGTATGATTATGACATTAATATACGTTTGGTTTCAAAACAATTGATGTAGTGCCTGCTGAGAAAAAACAACTAAATGGTCATTGTAAATTTTGCTTCCCCACCCTGTATTTATTTATTTATTTATTTATTTATTTATTCATTCATATAGGAGACCACTGTAAAATTATCACTTCCTCTGATTTTACCATTTATAGGTATGTGTTTGAGTAAAATGAACATTTTTGTTGTATTGTCTAAACTAACAGCAACATTTCTTCTAAATTTCAAATAAAAATATTGTTTAGCGCATGTATTTGCAGAACACGACACATGGTCAAAATAACAAAAAAAAATGCAGGTGTTTTCAGACCTCAAATAATGCAAAGAAAACCAGTTTATACTGATTTCTTATACTGATTTCTAAACAACACAATACTAATGTAACTTGGGAAAAGTACAGACATCAATTTTTGGTGGAATAACCCTGATTTTCAATGGCAGCTTTCAAGTGTCTTGGCTCTCCACCATTGTTGTTGGATGACTTTATGCAGCTCCTGGCATAGAAATTCAAGAAGCTCAGCAATGTTCAATGGCTTGTTACCATCCATCTTCCTCCAGAAGTTTTCAAAGTAGGTTTAGGTCAGGAGATTGGGCTGGCCATGACAGGGTCTTCATCTGGTGGTCTGTCATCCACACCTTTATTGACCTAGCTGAGGCAAGGAGCATTGTCCTGATAGAAAAAACAGTCCTCAGAGTTTGGGAACATTGTCAGAGCAGAAGTTGAGTAGTTTTCAAGTTATTTTTGGATTCCAATTACTTTTGCGGTACTAATAGCACTGTGTTTGCCTATTGTAAGAAGACAGTGATGGCCACAGTAGTGGTTTTTGTACTTCTTCTTAAATAAGACATGGATCAGGTGTTTATTAAGTAGAATAAGGTTTGCTTGTGTTGGAATTCAACAGACACAGGAATGGAATGGCTGTCATACATGCAGACATACTGATTTCAGAGGAAAATGCAGTGGTCTCTTAATTTTTTCCAGAGCTATATATATATATATATATATATATATATACATACAGTACAGGCCAAAAGTCTGGACACATCTTCTCATTCTTCGCATTTTCTTTATTTTCATGACTATTTACATTGTAGATCCTCACTGAAGGCATCAAAACTATGAATGAACACATGTGGAATTATGTACTTAACAAAAAAGTGTGAAATAACTGAAAACATCTCTTATATTCTAGTCTCTTCAAAGTAGCCACCCTTAGCTCTGATGACTGTTTTGCACACTCTTGGCATTCTCTTGATGAGCTTCCAGAGGCAGTCACCTGAAATGGTTTCCCAGCAGTCTTGAAGAAGTTCCCAGAGATGCTTAGCACTTGTTGGCCCTTTTGCCTTCACTCTGCGGTCCAGCTCACCCCAAACCATCTCGATTGGGTTCAGGTCCGGTGACTGTGGAGGCCAGGTCATCTGGCGCAGCACTCCATCACTCTCCTTCTTGGTCAGATATCCCTTACACAGCCTGGAGGTGTGTTTGGGGTCATTGTCCTGTTGAAACATAAATGATGGTCCAACTAAACGCAGACCGGATGGAATGGCATGTCGCTGCAGGATGCTGTGGTAGCCATGCTGCTTCAGGTTGCCTTTAATCTTGAATAAATCCCCAACAGCGTCACCAGCAAAGCACCCCCACACCATCACACCTCCTCCTCCATGCTTCACGGTGGGAACCAGGCATGTAGCATCCATCCGTTCACCTTTTCTGCGTCGCACAAAGACATGGTGGTTGGATCCAAAGATCTGAAATTTGGACTCATCAGACCAAAGCACAGATTTCCACTAGTCTAATGTCCATTCCTTGGGTTTCTTGGCCCAAATAAATCTCTTGTGTTTGTTGCCTCTCCTTAACAGTGGTTTCCTAGCAGCTATTTGACCATGAAGACCTGATTCACGCAGTCTCCTCTTAACAGTTGTTGTAGAGATGTGTCTGCTGCTAGAGCTCTGTGTGGCATTCATCTGGTCTTTAATCTGAGCTGCTGTTAATTTGCGATTTCTGAGGCTGGTGACTCAGATGAACTTATCTTCAGCATCAGAGGTGACTCTTGGTCTTCCTTTCCTGGGGCGGTCCTCATGTGAGCCAGTTTCGTTGGAGCGCTTGATGGTTTTTGCGACTGCACTTGGGGACACATTCAAAGTTTTTGCAATTTTCCGGACTGACTGACCGTCATTTCTTAAAGTAATGATGGCCACTCGTTTGTCTTTACTTAGCTGATTGGTTCTCGCCATAATATGCATTCTAACAGTTGTCCAATAGGGCTGTCAGCTGTGCATCAACCTGACTTCTGCACAACACAACTGATGGTCCCAACCCCATCAATAAGGCAAGAAATTCCACGAAGTAACCCTGATGAGGCACACCTGTGAAGTGGAAACCATTTCAGGTGACTACCTCTGGAAGCTCATCAAGAGAATGCCAAGAGTGTGCAAAGCAGTCATCAGAGCTAAGGGTGGCTACTTTGAAGAAACTAGAATATAAGAGATGTTGTCAGTGATTTCACACTTTTTTGGTAAGTACATAATTCCACATGTGTTCATTCATAGTTTTGATGCCTTCAGTGAGGCTCTACAATGAAAATAGTCATGAAAATAAAGAAAATGCGAAGAATGAGAAGGTGTGTCCAAACTTTTGCCCTGTACTGTATATATATATATATATATATATAAACTAATTAATAGACTGGAGACTAACTGAGTTAATTTCTTTGAGTGCTTTTAAGTCCAAACTGAGACTTCTTGCAGCTGACTCCATAACTTACACTTGTTTTTCTTTATCTGCTTGTAAATCTTATTTTGCTGAGTGTGTCTGTTATGTATTTTAACATGTAATCCTGTAACTGTGTGTTGTATTTGCTGCTGCCCATCTTAGCCAGGACTTCATTGTAAAAGAGGTTCTCAATGGGATATTTGCTGGTTAAATAAACGTTAAATAAATAAAACAAAATAAAATCATTTACAAGAAAAGCAGATTCAGACTTGTTAAGCACTCATTAAACATTTCATAAGATAAAGTAAATATTTCACAAAAGTAATTTAGATCACCATTTGTTTAAAATTCAAATTAGAGCCACTAAAGCTGTAGGGGGAGTATAATTAGATTTATTTAAATAATTTTTGTACATTTTTATAGTTTTATAGGAAATTCCAGTATAGTGTGTGTCATTTTGTTGCATGTCAAAGACTCTAGCAGCATCTGTCATACTGAAAACTGGCTCCAACATATTGTGGCTTGTGACCAATATCAGGAAATACATAACCAGCTGACCTAGGTGAAAAAAAAAAATTAAACGTGAAAAAATTTGAATAAAGTCTGCAAGGACACAAACAGTCCTATATATCTACGTACTGACTAATGAATAGGGTATCTACAAAGATGGGTGGGGTATCTGGATAAAAAGTTGTGGGCCAGTTATTATACCATTTTAACAGTGAGGCGAGGGGAGTCCAATTAGAGACAGGACTAATACCATATTAGGAAGAATGAGGAATTTACAGAAGAAAGGCAGAAGGGAAGGGATATGCGTATTTGGTGTGATCTATTTCAAAACCTATGTATAATAATATAAGAATATAAACATAAGAACAAAGGAATTTTATATGCAAAAACAAAACTGAAAACCTTTAAGTACAATGCACTGAATCATCAAACAAACAAACAAAAAAAAAAAATCAAAGAATCAGGTAATGTATGAAAGAACTTCCTATAAAATAATCACTGTCCACTGTCACAGTCTACTTCTACTTCCTCCAAGACAACAATACCAGGGTTCAACAGGCTTAAATTGTGAAAGAGTGGTTCAGGGAGCATGAAATGTCATTTTCACACATGGATTGGTGACCACATCGTGCAGACCTGAACCCCACTGAGGATATGAGAGATGTGCTGGAGACTTTACACGGCGGTCTGTCTCTCCATCATCAATCAATCAATCTTGGAGGAAATAAAGAATGCAACTATGGACAGAAATAAATATAGTGATATTTATTCTGACATTGCACAAGCATTTCATAACATTAACAATACCACAATGGTGCTGTCAGATGAAATATTATTTGCATTTTTTTTTGGGGGGGGGGGGTGGGGGGTGGCAGTGTTTAAATATTTGAAATTGTAACTGAACTGAGAAAGAAAAGTAAGTAAAAAATGAAATATTCCTTAATCTACTCAGTGTTAAATAGTTAAATGTTTTCTTTTTGATTTTGATTATGTCAAGTTGCATTATTTCTGCTAAAGTTTGTTGGATTGGCTAGTAGGGTTGTATAAATGCAGGTTTGAGCTTTGTTGCAGGTTTCTGTTAATTAAATTCCCTGCAAAAGTAATGCTATTAATAAAAATGAACAAATCCATTGCGTAACGACAGCTCTTTCATCCTGTGTAAATGTACTGTATTGTACTGTATGAGCTATACTGTATGCTTTGTTCCTCTTAAAGGATGGTGGACGCCTGGCAACAATAAGAACAGCTGTTCAAACATTTACCTTCCTTGGTAGTGAGCCTTTAGTCAAGAACCTGAACAAACCCGGAGACATTTTGAAAATGAAGCCTCCTTGACAGGATGCAACAGCTGGCCTGACATATTCAAGTTCTTTAGGTGTCACAGCATAGATTTTGCCTCTCATCCATTCTCCTTGCCCTACAGAGTATGCCAGCCCTTGTCAGGATCCTCCCCTTCAAATCTTTAACCTCAGAAGTGTTGACAAAGGCTTTTTAGGGAGGGAGAAAAATAGTCACAACTGCATCTTAAATGTCCTTTGACTTCTTAACATAGCATAGCCTTTAAAAAAAAGATCACTACAATTGATTTCCCTTCATCCATAAGCAGCAAGGTGGCTGTAACTGATCTGGTATTTAATGGTTCACTAATGTAGTGTACAGTATGTGTCACATGTAGAATTAACTAAATTAATATTCAGATAAATTGGCATTTTTTTCACATTTTGATAAAAATTCAGGTAAAATGATTAATACATTTGGTCAAAATCCCCTGAAGTCCCATATATGTATATAGCCCGTAGAATTGATTTACTTATTACTATTACTATTACTGATTTTGTATTGTTTGTTTGGTTTTTGAATGAATGTCAGTGTTGTGGGCATAGTTTGAATTACAGGGGTCAATTTTAATTCTTCTAATTTCAAGTCAACTCCCATTCTCAGTGTAGGAATAGTTTAATGTAAAACAATTTCATTCAATTATAATTTTCTAAGCAGATAAATCCCTTTGTTTCCATTCTCATTTTATGGTGAATAAATTGTGCTGTAGAAGTCCAATCAGTGACAGTGTTGTGCAAGTTTACAATTCACATAAACTAGTTCAAAGTTCACTTCATACAGCAGTGGTTCCCAACCTTTTTTGGCTCGTGACCCCATTTTAACATCACAAATTTGTGGACACCCCAGACATTCAAAACAGAGACATTTTTCTTTTGGAAATGTCTTAGCAGGTCCAGGTGGGTGAAGAAATCTTCCCATTCTCTGTTCAGTCTGGTTTTCTGGCTGTGACTGCAGGTTGAAGGGTAGTAACACACACAGTCACATGATTGGGTCAATCAAGATATGCCCTCTCAGATATCCTGCATTTTATCTGAACTCTATTTTTATTAGGAAAAGTGTGTGGTGTTTTAATTATAATGAAATATCTATTGAATCATTGAAAAATATTTTTTTATTAGTAATTTTTTATCCTTTTTGTTAACTTTTATTTTTATCAATTTTTAGAAATTTCAGGCAACCCCATTTGAATTCCAGGCAAAAGGTGTTGGAAGTCTGTGGTGTATAAGGTGAAGAGGAAAGGGGAAAGCACAGTCCCCTGTAGAGCTCCTGTACCACTGACCACCACATCAGACAAGACACTGCCCAGATGGACAAACTTTGGCCTGTCTGTCAGGCAGTCAGTAATCCAGGAAATGATTGAGCTGCTGACACCCATCACCTGCAGCTTCTCACCCAGCAGCAGAGGCTGGATGGTGTTATAAGCACTGGAGAAATCAAAGACCCTATCCCTAACCCTAACCCGGGGACCGGAACCAGGCAGGACATCTTCCACATCACCGGTACTCTCTCCAGACTCAGGTTCAGGTTGTACAGCTGTTCCAGTACTGAAGACAGCTGGGTAACACAGGTCTTCAGTATCTCGAGGGAGATGCCATCAGGACCTGCAGCCTTCTGCTGGTGAAGTGTCTCCAGCTGTCTCCTAACCTGGCCTGTAGTCACTGTCATACAGCAGAGGGTGCTGTTGTCTTCAGTGGAGGAGGAGGAGGAGGAGGAGGAGGAGGAGGAGGTGCGCACACAATATAGAACATTTACATCACATGCAAAACAAAGCTAACCTTAACTCATAATTAGAATAGTTAAAAACTTATGTATTTATTTCAATTTTATATTTCCTAAAAATAATAATCCATTATAAATAATCTGTCACTAAAGCTTGTTGATAGAATTTTGATGAACTTAAAGGAAGTTTAGATACATCATAATAACATAGCAACAGGAAACGTAGACCTCCCACTTCTTCAAATATATTGTGAGGAATGAAATACCATAAAGAATTGGGTGTTTTCAGACATTCTTTTAACCATTTCACCTTAAAAGTATAATTCAAGTCCTTAACCCTTTCATGCATAGTGGTCAGTACAGTGGACAGCTATTCTACAGCTGTTCTCTTGTATATTCATGGGTTTTGTTGTTTTAGTTGCATATTACCCAACACAGTGGACACTTATGCACCATCCCATACACTGCAGTTCATACCATTACTGTGACTTTGCTGTTCTTGATAAACCTGACCTGCAGTAAAATGTTTGACTGCAAATGAATTGCTAATTGTTATTAGACTGTATTTAATGTAATTTAATTTTTTTGCACAATATCTCCCTGAAGTGAGTAATAACTAGTATTAGATTATGATAAAATGTGAGATAACAGATTAGCTGCATCAAAAATGTTTTTATTTCATAGTTTTCACACAGTATATGATATTGCATTTTAAATGTATGTTTTTCTGCTTCAAAATTAAACACATGGGGTCCAGATAAGTGGACATTTTTGTAGCTTCATGAAAAATGGGTTTATTAAAAAAAATTCAATTGCATTTTTTTTCATGCCTAATGAGGAATAAAAACACTCAGGGAAAAATCTTGACTAAGGTTCTCATAACTCATGTGTGAAAGGGTTAAAGTCCAAGAGTTCAAAGTCACCTTCCTCTTTGGTCTCCAGACAAGATTTCCTTCTTCAGGTGATGATGTTTGTTTTTCCACACAAAGTTAATGAAGATGTTATCAATGCCTTTGCAGGTTGAGTCCAGGACAGTAAGAGAGAGAGCAGGATAGACAAAACATGATATACTCCCTCTGCTTTGGTTAATAGAATCCTTCCTATGATGGAGAGGTCTCTTTGGAGCCACATGTTTAAAATGGATTGGGTTTTGTTCATTTTGGGAGAGAAGTTTAGAAACTGACGTTCTGTCGGGTCCTAACAAATATGAATTCCAAGATATTTAACACAGTTTTTGACAAGCATATTATGCAAGATTTGATCCGTAGTTTGAAATAAACACAGGATATAGGTATTTTCATTCTAAATAAGGTAAAAAGTGTTTGTTAGATTACAGGGCAATGCAAACACTGTATTGTGCACTTACATTGCCATATATCAGCTACTGTGTGGAAGTTTGGGGTAATACATATAAGAGCAACACAAAGCCATTGTGTCTCCTACAGAAGAGAGCTATCAGGATTATTCATAAAGCAGATTATCAGGAACACACTAATATATTATTAATTCTGGATTATTGACATGGCATGAGCTAGTCAAGCTACAGACATTACTTGTTATGATTAAAGCCAAAAGTAAAGCACTACCAATTAAATTACAAAAAATGTTTGTCTTCACTTCAGAGAATGAAGAACATAGAAGGAAAGGTCATTTCAAGCACCAGTGTGCACGGACAACTTTGAAGCAGATGTGTGCATTAGTGGTGGGCGTTAAAGTCTGGAATTCTCTTTATAATGAGCTGAAGGACTGTAAAAACATATTCCAACTGAAAAAAGTGTATAAAGACAGAACAATGAGATCATACGAACAGTTACAAGTTTTTACATTTTGCTTTATATTTGTTTTTGCATCTTGTGACATATTTATTTGCTTATTTTGGTCTGGTACCATAATTGTTTTGCATCATTTCTTTAGGTATATGTTGTACTTCTTGGATATGTAGTTTTGCACTTGGTTTTGTATTGACTTGTATTAATTTTTTTGTATTATCTTTGGATGCATTTTGTTTGGTTTGTCTGACTTTATACAGTATGACTTTATAGCTAGTTGTGTATAGCTAACCATTAAAGCTATTGTTATTTAGAAGGGGGCAGGAAATATAAGATTTTCTTCATCCAGCTCCTTTTTGTGTATATGTTTGTTCACCTGATTATTGAATGTCTGCTGATGAAATGCACATCCATGAACAAAATAAATAAATAAATGAAATGAAAAGGATTGTTTTCACATTTGGATTTGTTCAGTTTTAGGCCTGATGCAGCTGAAAACATGTCTACTAGAGATATAGCACATTCGATCTGTTGTTTATGCCTTTGGAATAAAGCTGTGTCATCAGTCATTTGAGTTATTTTTATCTCTTTTTCAAAAATGGTTAAACCTTTAAGGACCGGATCATGGAGAAGGTACAATGAAAGTAATTCAACAACAATCAAAAATAAATAAAAAAAAAAAAAAGAAAAAGGTGAGATGGGACAACTCTGGCGAACGGATGTCCTGACAGGGAATCTTTGTGTTGTGTATGGGAATAACAAAACACTGCTGTCAATATTTGTATAAAACATTTCAACTGTTGAAACAAAGTTTTGACCAAAACCAAAAATTTGGAGAGCTTTTTATAAGAGACCGTGTTCTACAGTACAAAATGCTTTATAGAAATCAAGAAAGACTATGAGGGCTTCAGATTCAATCTGGTTAGAATAATTCAAGAGGTCAAGAATAAGTCTTGTATCAGAGCTAATGTGACAGTTGGTCATAAAACCAGTTTGAGTGTCACCTATGATCTCACTGAAGCCCTTTTTAAATGTTTATCAAAAATTAAAGACAAAATTTTATAATCAGTGTTTAAGAGTGTGATGGGTCTCCAGTTTTCTATTAATAAATGGTCTTTCTCTGGTTTAGCAATTAGGGTTATTAGAAACTGCTTCATAGTTGTTGACATTTCTTTTTTATTCAAACATTCCCAAAATAATTCCATTAAAGGGTTTTCAATAATGCTCCAAAAATACAGATAAAATTCAACAGGAATCCTATTGATGCCTGGTGACTTCCCGTTTTTCATAGATTTAATTGTATCTAAGATTTCAAGTTTTGTAATGGGTCTCTCACAATTTTGTTTAAATTGCTCGGAAATAGAGGGGGTGAAAATTTTCATTGAATTGATAAATTCTCGCAATCATTGGTTCAAAAATTAGATGTGTAAATATAACTGTAAAAGGAGCTGACATATTTTGAGATCACTGAGGGATTGGTGGTTATGTTATTGTTAATTTTAAGAGATACTACAGGGTGTCCCATAAGTCTCCATACATAGGAGACATAATACATATGGTTCTAACATATATTTCTTTATATTTCTTCTTTATAGTTCTTCAGCAGTGGAGGACACGCATTGAAATGTGTTCCTGACAAAATGGCAGTCATATAGAGCATATTATATAAATAAAAATGGTTTATGTCAAGAAACGTTTATTTTTCCTATGCATGGAGACTTATGGGACACCCTGTATATTATTTATATTACAGTTTCGTTTCCCTAAAGAAAAGAAGTAACTAATGTTTTTCTCTCCCTGCTCCAGCCATATTGCTTGAGATCTTATGAAAGCACCTTTAGCCAAGTCAATATATGGGTTGTCTATGTCCTCTTTTAATTTTTTCATTTTAATTTGTTCTTCCTCTGATAGGGAAGATTTCAAAAGTAAGGTATTCAATTCAATTTTAGTTGTAGAGCCCTATAAGAGTGTTTAATGTTTGGTTGATCTTTGCAGTGAAACATTTAGCAGGGCCTTAATGTTTACAAGTCAAGCAGAGATTGTATCTCACTGGCAGAAGCTTCTCAAACCTCTGAGCAGAAAGTGTGTTTCTACTGGGTGTGCACATCAAACCTCCTTTACTAAATCCATTACTGGAAAAAAAACTAAAAGTAATTTAATTACAGTAATATGCACTACTGCCCAGCACTGCCTACAAACAAAGTGTAGATCAATCAAATAAACCTCTATGATTACAGATATGTATGTATATTTATAGATGGGTACAGACATGCATTTGAAGTTGATGATTGTACGAATAAAAACACTGTGGGTTTGTAGCACTGACTTTATGTACAAAATAAAAAATAAAAATAGCTGTATTTTAACCCTCCCGCTGCCCTCTTCTCGTATTGTGTATACTACCCCCACCCCTGCACATTTGTAGTCAAGTTAGAAGCTCTGATTCTTTAGTTCTGTAACAATGTGGCAACAGACTGAGATGGAAACTGTATCTCTGGCTCCATCTTATGGCAGTAATGAGGAAATACACAGACAATTCCAATACCAGTGGGGTATGGATATGAGTGGCTTCGTCTGTTATTCCTCTATAGCCTTCCTTTCTGCCGCAAATTAGATTCATGCCACCAAGACGTCATTTATTCCTGTTTTGACACTGGATAATATACAACATAAATATTCAGTGGCTATTTAAACGCCCAACAAATACTGTTTTAAGACATATATGTCCTCTCACCTCATATCCTGTCTAGTAGAATAGTACTTCAGTTCCACTCAGTCAACAGGAAGGAGGCAGAGGCCATAGAAAACCCTGCTGCTGTAAGTAATCTACTCAATACTCAGACTGAAGCAGACTGTTCTCCTTTATCACAGGAGGATGATGATTGTAAGGAGACACTGTCTGCTGCCTCAGAGGGATCCAGAGGACCACACAGGTCAGAGAAGTTTTTTTTTTTTTTTTTTTATGTATAGCTAAGAGTAATTCTATACCCATTTACATGGCATTCTTTTGTGGAATTTTGATTTTAACATGAGATTGTGAAAAGTGATGAGAATAAATGATTGGATAACTAGCTTGTGCATTCTAATCCTTTTTACCAGAGCACAGCTGGAAAACAGCAAGAGAAGGGTCCAGCAGCAGGTCAAAGGTCAAAGGGAGATTTACAATAAATGCCAGGTTAAGTCTTCATGTACAACTGTGATTTTAAATGCTATATGTTACATGCTGTATGTTTGAACAGTTATCAGTCAAGGAGCTGCATGTATTGTGATGTATACTGTCATTTTCAACACATTAGTGACGATACTTGGATGTTGATGCTGCGGAAGGACTTCCAATGAAGATAATCCCCTTGGTTTTGTGTGCAGGACTAATAATGTATGTTCCATCTACACACACTATTCCATTTGGAAGACCAGCAAAATGAAGATTATCACTGATCACAGTCTTACATTTGCTGCATAATGTCGCTAACATTATTTAGAATATAATTTAGGATTTAATATAGAGTAAGATTGAAATGATAATAATAACCTTTATGTCAAACATAGGTAGGAATAACATATAAAGGTGAAAAAAAGAAAAAATAAATTACAAATTTAAACAGAACACTCCAAAATATTGAAGGTAATCACCAACAAAATAAAATTAATTTACATACTGTACAGCTATTTCACTGTGGCTCTTTAACAACACTTTATGTCTGAAATGGAGTAGGAAAAGGCAAGCTTATATTGTCCAACCCCAAATACATAGAAATTGATGAATAGATATTCATCAGGAAATGACAGCGTATCTATTTGAGGTCCAAAAATTCTCTTTTAGTGTAAATTACTGCGTATTAACTGTGCTTTTAGAATAGAATCTTCATTTTTGTCACACATGTTAACATGCACCACACACCGAAATTTATCCTCTGTCTTTAACCCATCACTAAATCCTAGGTCATGCATCACACACACTCCGTGCTAGGAGCAGTGGGCACACCAGGGGAGCAAATGGGGGCAGGGGGGGATGCCTTGCTCAAGGGCACATCAGCTTACAACTCTTGCCAGCCCAGGGAATCGAACCGGCAACCACTCGGTCACAAGCCAGCCATCTAGGCCATGGTTTTTAAATCTATGGGATCACGTTTTTCCAGACCATCCATATCTAACAGTGTGTTTCGGGTGGTAGGAGACAGGTGAAACTCTGGGTTTCTTAAAGAAAAGATGCCAGCGAGTAGGTTGGCATGGTAACACACTCAGGGTTTGACTTACCTCTCTGGAATGGAAAACCCCTAGTTTCCCTCACCTCAGGGTTAACATACTTGTAGTTTTCACATAACGCGCTTTCTGGAACAGGCCCCTGGTTTGTTTTGTTTTTTGTGGAGTTCTTTTTTATTACTTCTTTCTTTGTTATTATTATTATTATTATTATTATTATTATTATTATTATTATTATTATTATTATTATTATTATTATTATTATTATTATTATTATTATAAGTAGTAGTAGTAGTAGTAGTAGTATAAAAGCCAAGTGACTACTGTGTGCGTGTGTGTGTTCGTGCGTGCGTGTATGTGTGTCTCGGGATTCACACAAAATCCAGACAGAGAAAAAAGTGGTATATTGTTGTGCTTATATATTGTTGATTAGTTAGGAGATAAAATAGAAAAACTATTTCGTACTTTTATATATTTGATGAGTGTAGTATAAATCCACTAGGTGGCAGTGTTTCTTTGTGATTAAGTTGCTTCAGCCACCACTGGTTTACACTCTATAAGAACAGAAAGAGCGCAGCAAGTGTTTAATCCCAAAACTATATACAAACAGTCGTTTTGCTTTGTCTTTATTAGACTGTGCGTGTGAATTATCTGCTGTATACAGCTGATTTATACAAATAAATGGCATGTGAGCAACAATATTAATCTTTCATAAATATATGTATTTTATTCAACAAATCGATGTCCCACCCTTGTGCAAAGAAAATATATTTCTCTATATATTGACAGTCAATATATTACTGACTGAAAAATGTATTACTGTATAATATATATTGATATTTAAAATATACAGAATAATATATTGTGTCAACATATTTCGTATTATATTACAATATATTGAAAAATACATAAGGAATTGCCGCTTTCCATATATTGAAACATATATGACAATATATTTACTTATATATGTAAATATATGTCATTATATATTTAGTAATACACTTCATAATGTATGTATGCATATATGCATATATATATTGTCTAGTGTATTACTAAATATATGTAATTATATATTTAGTAATACACTTCAAAATATATGTATGTATATATACGTACATCTTTTTCATCCTATGTTGCCAAAATGAGTAAGGAGGCATCTTATTGAGCATTTTTTTTAGTTAACACTTTTTTCATGTATATCACGATGCATATTTTCATGAAATATGTTATTATGCATACCAAGTAATGTAAGTGTTGATAAATATCTGCTTTATGTAAACTTGTGTCAATGGAAAGAAATTGAGTTTCAATAAAACTATATGTAAAAAATATAGGGCAGTTTTTGTCTTCATTGCAATATATGTTTTATACTTATCAATATATGGTTAAAGCATATATTGCAGTATATTGGAAAATATATACACTACTTTCCCATATATGGAAATGTATTTTTTAATATAATGCATTATATTTTTCAATATATTGCCATATATTTTTGTTTCATAAGGGCAGTCGGTACACTTATTGAAACAAGTCTGCAGGTATCTGCACTAAATTCTCAGTGCTTGTATTTGATTAACAAGAGCACCTGGTGTAAATTAATTTCTGCAACAAACGCGCGTAAAAGGTGAAATGATACTCAGTAGAAACGTCAATAGGTATTTTACTTGTCACTCATGAAACTTAAACCCTTATGGCAGTGAAAAGAGGGTGGTGGTGGTGGTGGTAGTGGTAGTAGTAAATACAGTCTTTTCAGCTGTGGAAGTGTGCTTTCTTTAGGGTTGCAAAATTGCACCTCAAGCGGGACTTGTGGCGCGTCTTTTTTCAGCGCCAGCAGGGGGGTGGTGACGCGCGCCGCACAGGTCACATTTCAGCCCGTGTTTCCGGGACAAAGATGCAGATTAAGAGCAAAGGGAGGAGGATGGGTGTTTATTGCAGTGCATGTGTGGCGCAGTCTCTCCGTGCGCATGTTCATTAGGGCGCTCCTTTTGGTGTGCGTGCGAGCGTGCGTGCGTGTGTGTGCGTTTGTGTGTGTATGTGTGTGAGCAGGCCAAGTGGAGCTAAATAGATAGATACTATAGAGATAGATGGGAGAGAGGGAGAGGGAGAGAGAGATGAAAGTCAGCCAATCAGAAATCCCCCTAGGCGTTTAAAGGGATGGTGGGCAGTCTCTCGGGCTTTATGAGCTACTTATTTTACAACCTTCAACTCATTCTCACGTCTTGACCTCCCATCGGCTCATCATCATCATCATTCAGCAGCAGTAGCAGAGGAGTGGAGCGTTGTTTGGATGAGCAACGGCCTGGTTCGTGGTATTAGTAGTAGTAGAAGTAGTAGTGGACATGGATCTGCCATAAGTGTTTTTTTCCTCCCTCTTCTTTTTCGAACATTTGAGCTGTTGGATGTTACTCTCCCACCCACCACCGCTGCACTTGTTGCGCAGAGACTAGATGCGCCACTGAGTCCTTGAAGAGGAGAGGCAGGGACGGACTGCAACAGGTGCACAGAGAGCATCTTCTCCTGTAAGACCGCACCGGAGGTAAGGAAATCTGACATCAGCTGTGGCCTTTTTGGACGAATATAATCTAAGTCTATGAACCGGGTGATTTGATAAAACATTTAGAAATAAAGCCTATGTGTGCATTTCTAAGTTTCAGCAGTGCTTCATCCACTCGGTTAAAAGTGTTTTGTTCACTTTGTTCATTCTGTTTGAAGATACACTGAACTTTAGATGCCGATTTGAGGAGGCTGTGCTTGTCTTCTGCCTTCATCACACGTACAAAGCCAGGATGCCGGTCCTGACGAGCCCCGACATCGCCAACAAGTTTAAGGAGAAATGGCTGAAAGCGTACCCGGAGGATCCTTTCACCGGGTCCGACTCTGCCCCCCTCGACGACAGCCTCACCAGCCTCCACTGGCTGCAGAATTTCTCCATCCTGAGCGCAGATCCGGAACGACCGAACGGAACCGGACCGGGCTGTGCATCATTCCAGCAGCAGCAGCATCTCTATCTCAAGCGGATCGGCTTTCCCAGAGGAGGTTCCGATTCTCCCTCCAGCCCTCCTGCCGGGGACACCGCCGCCACTGGGATGCCTCTGTACCTCGGGAGCCCCGTCACCTCCGGCAGCGACTCCTCCGCGGCCCCGAGGTTCGTCGATTGCGCACATCCCCGGAGCGGGTACCCTCAGATTCCCATCCAGGCCAACCCACCGGTGGAGGTTGACTACAAAACCAACCCCAAAATAAAACCACCCTATTCCTACGCCTCTCTCATCTGCATGGCCATGCAGGCCAGCAAGCAGCCTAAAGTGACTCTGTCCACTATCTATAACTGGATAACGGAGAATTTCTGCTACTACAGACACGCGGAGCCCAGCTGGCAGGTAACCGAGACCGGCTAACCCTCTGTCTATTATTGATGAGTCAGATAAATGGCGAGGTGAGGGAGAGAAGGGTAAGCAATTGACTCCAGTGTCACCATCAGACACCCCATGTTTCAAGACATGAGACCAAGCCCTGTCTTTTACCTTTGTGACACAAAGAAATCACGAGATAGAAGAGGTTTAACTTTATGTAAATAAATCCACTCCAGCCATTTGATAACAGAAGAGTATGCTTGTATTAGATTTCATTTGAAAGGGAACATCTACGACTCAAACTACATCAGTTTATACATGTCTCAAATGCAGCCCTAACCCTAACTCGAACTCTAAAATGAGTCTAGTGACCTGTTGGATGAGATGTTTTTATTCAGCAGACACAGCTTTTTTGTCCTCACAGGATTAGTATCTAATGTCAGTCTTTGATGATTCCTGTGACAAGTGTTTTTAAAACCTATGTCTCTGAAATTTCCATCTTCCAAGAGAGTGCTCCCAGGGTTTTGTCTGAGGGGAATGGTGATGGGATGGAGAAAGCACTCCAATGCAGTGTGTGCATATGTGTGTGTGTGTGTGTGTGTGTGTGTGTGTGTGTGTGTGTGTGCATTTGTTAATGAGGGCTCCTGAGAGAGATGGCAGCTAAGCACAGCTGATCATGTTTGAAATGCACAGAGCTGCCTGTTACTAGAAAGCCTCATTAGGTACATTTGCTTTCCCATACAAACAACAACAATACACCCCCCTCCTTCCTTTTCCCCTTTTCGCTTTCTGTCTCCTTTACAAAGACAAACTGGCACATTCAGTTTTTGCATAATTAAATTTAATTTGCCTTGCTAACACAAAAAAGCCAGTGGGATCATGTTATGCATTCTTTTTTGTCTTCCTGACAGAACTCCATCCGCCACAACCTGTCCCTCAACAAGTGCTTCAAGAAGGTCCCCAGACAGAAAGATGAGCCGGGGAAAGGAGGCTTCTGGCAGATTGATCCTCAGTATGCTGACATGTTTGTCAATGGCATCTTCAAACGTAGGAGGATGTCTGCCAATCACTACAACAGCAGCAGCAGCAGCAGTGGCACACACAGACAGAACAAACTGGTTCAGGGTTATCACAGTGCTCAAAATGGCTGCCCTTACCAAAGTGGCACTGGCAAAAGAAAGCACCTTTCCACTAAGGGCAACAGCAAGGCGGTCAGGGTGACTGAATCTCCTCTGCTGGCCACAGAAGCCCACAAAGCTGACATCCTCAGAGGAGACTTTGACCTCGCATCTGTGTTTGATGACGTTCTCAGCGGAAACTGTAGCACCTTTGAGGATTTGGACATCAACACAGCACTCAGCTCACTGGGCTGCGACATGGAGGTTTCCATGCAGGGCAGACAGCACTCAGCAGGGCTGGCGAGGTGGTGCAGCGGTGGCGGAGCGGACCTCGTGGGTCAGAACCAGCAAATGAACCACCATCAGTCCTACGGCGGGTACATGGAGCTAAGCGCTGCTTCCATGGAGTGCTCGGTCAACATGGGAGAGCTTCATTTGCCACAGCATCAGCAGCACCTGGACCAGGACCAGCTGCTCCAGAGCCACCACCCACACCTGCAGCAGTTCGACGAGCCCTCCACGCTGTTTCCAGAGCGGCCGGAGGAGGCAGTGCTTCAGCCCTGGGAGGAGATCAAAGAGGAGGCCCAGGCTATTCCTCTGACTCTGGACCAGGGCTTTGGTCTGTGTGAAGGCTTCTTCACAGAGATGCAGCCGTGGGAGCGTGTTGAGGCCTATCTGTGACCTTTGAACCCAAACCTCTTTGACCTCTTGTCTAAATATATGTGCTTCAAGAGAACTGGAAATTTCTGCTGTTCTACTCCATTTCATTACTATTATCCAATCATTCTGCAAACAATGCATTTGTAATTTATTTTTTGCAATTTGATCATGTCAAACCTATCTCTCAAATTACATGTAACCTCAATAAAAAGACTGATCCAACTTGATCTGAAGGTTGATCGACAGCATAATTCAAGATTGTGGGATTTCTGGCACTGACTTCAGTTTCATCCTGAGCGTCAAGTCATTGATAGGAAGCAGTGTGTAACATGATGCAGCACTGATAGTAAAAGACTCATTGTAATAACAAAACAACACAGAGACGTTTCTGCACCAAATGAAAGTTTAATGTTGAATGTGATGGATTATCTCACCCTGTAGAAGACCTTTCAGGCTGTTTTGCTTGACTGAAAATTCCACAGGAAACACTGTGCTGATGCTCCCAATAAGCTGACTGTGTGTAGAAAACAGGACAAATGCTTACATGGGTAAAGTGAAGTGTAAACATGATGTGGTTAGTAAATGAAAAAAACATGTTTAAAGTCAATGCTGAACTGAACTGGACTGGACTGGACTGTGCACAAGAGCTTTTTACTGCTCTTAGAATTTTTTTTTATATTGAATAACTACAGTGGCAGGAGGCAAACAAAGAACCCTCCTTCAAAGCACTCTACAAACAAGCACTGACACAGGATAATATTTTGCTACATTAGCATTCAAGATTTTTTTTTTACTAACATGCCATGAAATCAGCCATTTATCATGTCTTGTGGTGATGAAAACATGAAGATGATGTCAGAAATTGTCAGCAGGATGGCAACAATAAAACTTTGAAAGCATAATATGAGATTAGAAACCAGTCACTCATGACTTATATAGTGAATTTAATATATATTCTTAAAGTATATAGCATTAAGTTAGGCAGGAACATTTGCCATTTATCTACAGTTATGTATTGCAAAGCAAAAACAGGAGCAGACCTGGAACCGATCGCCTTTTGTCAATCATGTAAACAAACATTATGCACTTTGATAGCAAGCAGTTTTAGGAAAGTAAGACAGCTTTTGTTTCCTCAGAATGCTTATTTGAATTTTTTCATGGTTTTAAAGTGATCTACATGTTTTCTGAAGTTGACCGATCATAATGCAGATTTTATATATATATATATATATATATATATATATATATATATATATATATATATATATATATATATATATATATATATATATATATATATATATATATATATATATATGTGCTAGATTTGTCCATATCTGATGTTTCTTTTGAACACAGAAAATGAATCAACTCTGCAATAATTCACCTCAAGCAGAGGTTTTTGCTAAAACACACTGTCAGCCTTTCTCAGTATGCTACACTGGAGTTTGTTGATTACATTTCGCCAAATTTGTTAATGAGGAATATGCAGTTCATTGGTGTTTCTGTGTTGATTCATAAGGAAATAAGCAGAAGTTCTGTTTTCCATCACTGGGTGATGGATTTCTTTTTGTCCTTATTGATTATTAGTGTATGTCTTTTTTTATTTGCATGGTTTGTTTTCACAAATCGGAAGTTCAAAAATATATATGAACAAGTCATGTGGAAGAGAAAAATGAGCAGATATAAGGCCAGATTTTCCTTTTGTATCATATGGACCAAGTTTGATATGAACTCTTTAATCTTACCATGTTATTTTCATTTGTACTTTTATAAAAAGCTGTTTAAAATGCAATCATGCCTTGATGCAATAAATGGTGTCAATTAAAAAAAGAACAGTAACACAAGCATGACTCATTCAGTTGTCTTTATGAGATATCAGACATTAAAACACCTACATGATACAGACTGCTGTGAACAGGCTTATTGTCTGGGTTAGAGCTCTGTGTATGTGAACAACATATATATGATCTGTTAGGGTTTGTTATTAACCAGCTCTGACAGGTCTGGACTTGCTCATCCTTTCAACCCCACAGGTCAGTTTCATAGATTAAACAGCAACCATAAAATGTTTGGTAAGACTGTGTCATATGTGTAGATGTTGGCCTACATTCATTTCTGTGTTGATAATATTAATTTCAGTGGATGGCACGGGGTGGAGGCTCAGACAAAATTATACTGTTAATGGTTCAGCTTATGTTTAGACAATTCTATTAACATTGTTTTACTGGTAATGCTGGATATTCTACATTAAATCTCAAACCAGTTATGTAATAATCTCAGTGAAGTCATTGTAACTAGCCAGTACAGCAAGCTATCAGCCATAAATACAATTAAGCCCTATGTTATATGTATCTTATGTATTGGTTATTATCTATGACTATATTTCCAGATTTTGCTGCAGCCTTGGTGGTGGTGTAGCTAATGTTGGTAGCTAATCAAGTTTCAATTAAAAGGTCAGCCTGCCTCCACATTTTGAGATGTGATCTAGACAGAAGAGAAACTGTTTTTGTTATTGTTAAGAACATCTATTCCCATATCAAAGTTTTCACAGGCCATAAAAACATTCATTACTTTTCGACAGGTTATAAGAACTTCAAAAGTATCCTACAACAAAAATGCAAATCCTTGAGGCCATCTAGTCAAAGATGTGTAGCTAAAGATGTAAGATGTCAGTAGGTGTTTCTCAATACGCACTCTTGTCTATTCTTCTGTTCTTGCGAACTTGTGAGATGTCATCAGTTGAGGCCCCAGTACTTACATTTAAAACTTCACGCAAACCCCAGGAAGAGTAGCCTGTCGTTCATGCTACTCTCAGATGCTTCTGTGACAACTTACCTCAGAAATGTTTTATTGAGTCGATGACTGTCACGAGATGATGTGATACAGTGTTAGAAGAAGCAGGAGGCAGAACAGTGAGAAAATACGATATGGGATTCATTGAGATTTCTACATCCGGTTTTGAAGAATTTACAAAATGTATAAAAACTACAAATTGCATGTAATTAGTTGTACAAATGTAATTTTAAGGCATTTAAGGCAGTTCTAAAGTCTGTCACGTAGCTGAACCATAGACCAAAAACACATGATTTTTTTCTATCTCTCCTTTATACTGTTTATACCTTTTCGGAATTCCACACAGCCGCAGTATGGCTGCAGGAGCAACAAACATGGAAACGGTGTTATAGCTTCTTGCTGCTGCGGCTGTGTGGAATTCTGAAAAGGCCAGAGTGATGGTTTGGTTTCGGTTTTCGTTTGGTATGTAAACAAACAGACTGTTTGTGATGGAGTACACTTCGAAGTTGTTCACTGTGAGGGAAGTGACTTAGGTACGTTAGTATGGAAAGACTTGTGGATTACTGATAAGAAGGCTATCACTTGGGTTATACATATTTGAAAAAAAATTAGTGATGAAAGTCATACACTGCTTTAATCATCATGCTGAGATTACATTTGAGGGTTATCATACCAAAAACTGAGAAAACTTGAAAAAAAGGGACTTTTTCAGTAAAATATTTCAATAACTGAACATAAACCAAGTGTCTCCATTCACTGTCATTTATCAAACTCCATGGTCTTTACTGGTGAACCAATGCTGTAGAGGATGACGGTGTTTCCACGTTCATATCTGATGACCATGAAAAGGTGACAAACTGAATTTTACACCAATCATTTACATGTATTGATAGGATTAGTGGCTCTAAAGTTATTAAACATTTTAGATCAGTACATGCTTTTGGTCACTGGTGTATACAGTATTTGGATCTTTGTGGGTTAAGCAAACCAGCAGGCGAACGTTTACATTGTCATTAACATCTAAACTGTCCCGATTAGAACATATCCTTTGTTGTAGCTGTGATGCATTTGCAGGCAATAACAATGCTAATATATACAAAATAAGCATGTACAATATGTTATCCAGATAACATTTGGTCAGTAACAATCCAGGTTTTTAATGCGATCATAAGCTAGCGAACATACAGAACCTGCTACATGACCTCTACTATGCACGAGTCCGTCAAAGTCAGGTCAGTGGTAACACAAAACTTTGTGATGCGTTACCAGGGGTCTGTGAATGTGCAAAGTTTAATGACAAATCATCTTAACTGGCTTATTTCACAGGATTAACTGAACTTTTAGTTTACCCACAATTCATGGGAGCAGTGAATGCCTGTGCAAAATTTTACTGCAATGAGTAGTTGCTGAGATGTTTCAGTCTAAGTTTTTTTTTTCTTTATTTCTGTATTTATTATTTATGTCTTTTTCTTATGTCCTTTTTTCTCTACAAGCCAAATTGCTAGAGGCTTTTTCATGCTTTGAACTTAACTGCTTCAGTATCCTAGTCTGCAGTGTATGCAGCTCATGAGGGCCCAAATTTCAGAATGACTACAAAAAGAATATAATCACCAGCCCCAATCTATAGCTCTGATTTAACACAGTTCATTTGAAGATCACTTTGGAAGGGGGACAAACTAACTCAGCACTTCAAAATAAGCTACCACAGAAAGAAATACTCTTTTGCTCAGTTCATCATGAATTGAAAAAGATCAATATTGGTGTCTGAAAGCTTTGAGTATTCTTTGTGTCTGAGCTGTTAAAGGAGCATCTAAAGATACTGGCGCCGACCCTCCATCCATCATCTCCACAAAGAGGTTCACAAGTTTGGTTGATGTTGTATTACGCCCTCAAAAGCCACCTCCACATCTCATCTCGTTTTCCAGGATTTTGTTTGCATGCCCTGTATGAAAATGTGCTTTTCCACCTCAAATCTCTTTTTAATTGAAATTGTTGGAGGAAAAAGGGGAGAAATGCAGCTTATCCTTGTCCCTCCCAGCAGCGACAGGTCATGTGTGGAGATCCCCGGGAATGGGTGGAATAACTCAGATTCCTTAAAACAGCAGGCGCTGCACAGTGAGATCTGAAGCTGATGCATGTTACTCTTGACCACCCTACATGGAGAAAAATCACTCAAGCTGATAAAGAGGCAGAGTCTGTGTCATCGACGGGTCATTCTCTACTAGTTTTAAGCCTTTTGTTCACAAAGGTTATGTTCAGACTGCAGGCACATTGACCCAAATCTGATTTTCTTTATTCATATGTGACTCGGATCATGTTTTTAATGTTAATTCTTGCACATGTAGTCTGATCTTTTCAATTCTGATCATAATCAGTCATAAATCTGATGCATATACGTTGTTCTTTTTTCAATATGACCTGAGGCTGAGCAGTCACATTAGAATTCATCCAGCTTGTGCTTTACTCTAGATCAAGGGTGTCAAACTCATTTTCTTTCAGGGGCCACATTAAGTCCAATTTGATCTCAAGTGGGCTGGATCACTAAAATAAAAGCCTATAAATAATGACAACTCAAAAATTTCTTCTTTGTTTTATTGCAAACATAAACATAATGTGTTGTGCACTTTTACTACCCATCGGCCAAATATAGTGTAAGATTCTTTTGAAAGTTACTGCCATATGATTTAGATTAGATTGTCTTTGTGTAAAACTTATTACATATGTATTTATATTTGAAAGTACTCTATTATAACTGCACAAGGCCATTGGACCTTGAAAAAATAGGTCAAGGTGATCTATTTTCAGTAGGTTTCTACTCCATGCCAAGATGCATCCACAGTATAAATTTGGTGCAGATATGTCAATGCACTCTTCAGATAATGTGATTTTGTCATTGAATGGACAGACAGATGGACGGACAGACACACAGACGACAAAATGATTACAATACCCCTTCGCCCAGAAATTGGCTGAGGGGTAAAAACCTGATTAAATTATGGAAATATTTACATTTATCTTTTCACACTGAGATTTCTTGAGAAAAATAGTGCAATTTTAACAACATTATCCCTCAGTTTATATACATTGGATTGTTCATATTTGTTCTGGTTATTCACATTTTATTTTTAAAAGATAGTTTGTAAACATAAATATTTTCATAACATTATATAATTATTATTATTATTTTGTAAACCAAGATGGAAATTTGGAGTCATTATTTATAGGTTAATCGGCTATTATTTTACTTGAGATCACAATTGGTCTGTATGTGGCCCCTGAATTAAAACAAGTTCAACACCCTTTACTGTTAATATCTTCAGTGTAATTTTTGTACTTTGTAAATCTGGATTGGAACCTTTGCCAGGCCGGATTTGGTCTGCAGGCTGCATGTTAGACACCTCTGCTCTAAACTCAGATTGATCACATCTCTGTACTGGAGGATGTCACTCATGCCTCATCCACATTAATATGAATATTTTGCAAAACAGATGTTTTTCTCTGTCAGGGCCTCTTGTCTACATGAAATCTGCATTTTAGGTTGAAAAAAACTTTGCAAGTTGAAGATTTTTTTAAATCTGTTTTTATGTGTTTTTGTATCTATGGATGCGGATGACAGAGAGATTAGAAATCATTGCTGTCACAACCAAATATGTGCATGCTTGTTGTTTGTTTCTGTATCACCTGAAACATCCAATGATGATCACATAGGTCTCTAAGCCAGTGTATGGCCTGCAGAAGATTGTAGTCAACACAGACACATTTGGGAGCCGGACACATATACTGGTTGTATGGCAGAAACTAGTTCAAAAAACTATGTGTAACTTTGTAAGTCTGCAGTGTGTGCCAAAAACAAGAGTTTGCCTAGCAGCTGTACCAGTTTGTAGTCATTTTTGCTTGTTTGTGGACATTGATATTTTCCAAAACAAAGTTGTATGGTCAGGATTGTTTTGTTTTATTTTTGTTTTATTTTATTTTTTTTACTCGCATAGAAAAATATTGGCAGTAGTGTGGAAAGGGCATAATATACTGCAAAATGGTCCAAATGAGTGCAACCTGAAAAATATACAATAGGACAGCGCAACATCTTTGTACTCATATTTAATGTAGCAGTGATATGAATCCAAAACCATTATGCAAAATAGTAGAACACTCAAAGGGATCATTTTATGGCTTAGTGACTGCAGGGAAACACATACTTTTTTCATGAAATCACAAGAATTAAATAAAATCTAAAGATTTGGGGTGCACAAATAGAATTTGTACTTTCAACAAGGTTTATTCATACATTTACATCTATTTGAGAATCTCTGAAGTGTGTATTATCATTTGTAGGAGAGTATTTTCACAGTGTGTATTAGTACTTTTATGTGTACTGGAGCATTTTCACCGTGTGTGAATACTTGTTTTTGAGTATTTTTACAGTGTGTATTAGTACTTTTGTATGTATTGAAGTATTTTCACAGTGTGTAGTAGCACTTTTACTGGTAGCAGAGTTTTTACTTTGTACGATAAATCTGAGCACTAAGGCTGTTGTGTATGTGGCCTTTATGTTAAATAAAGAACATCGGTGTCACTTTCACTATCAACTTGAAAGGGATCAACATGTGTGTGTGTGTGTGTGTGTGTGTGTGTGTGCGCGTGCGAACTTGTGTGAACTTATTCATTCGTCTGAGACCATGTGCACATGTGCTTTTGTGCAGTTTACATTATATGCCCATAATGTTTGTGTTGGTCCACATGGTTTCTTTGTCTGCACTCCTGCTGATGTGTGCGCCGCCCGCTGAGTGTGTGTGTACACGGTCGCGATCGGGGCCCCGTGGCGGCCCAGATAACGCTATCTCTGTGGAGCCAGAGCCCTGTGGTTCTATTCAGCGGTGGTGGATGAGAGGCTGGGACTG
Organism: Sphaeramia orbicularis; assembly: GCF_902148855.1. Classification (NCBI taxonomy): domain Eukaryota; kingdom Metazoa; phylum Chordata; class Actinopteri; order Kurtiformes; family Apogonidae; genus Sphaeramia; species Sphaeramia orbicularis. Next base: position 38,164,794 of record NC_043975.1, on the reverse strand, counting down.
CCCAGCACGCGGACCTGCTCAAAGAAGGAGGAACAAGCTGGGCTGTCACTGTAAGCTCACCCTGGCTTATAATGGTTTATAACCTCCTCCTTGGTGCCCCTCTGGGAAGCTCCACATCAGTGTGTGTGTGTGTCTATGTGTGTTGGCTTGGGAAGGTTGAGGGCAAAGGCTGAAAAAGAGACAAGATGAGGGTGCATTTGGTGTTTTATTGCCATCATGGCACCCTCTGGACTGCTCCTGATTAGAGTCAGACACAGACAGGGTCAACCAGCTTTGCTAAAGAAGTACCTCTCCCAGTGTGACACAGACAGGGGGTTCAACTCCTCATTTATTGGGGATGGGCACAAAGCTATTATTTATGGGAAACGGCAAATAGAAGACACATGATGGGGGTCCCTGGTAAATTAGATCCTTCATTGTCACACAAAGGTAAAAGCAGCAGCGGGAAACACCCTAGGTCTGTTTTATAGCCCCTGAGGAACCTCTGACTGCTAGTGATTACACACCCAGATAACTGTTAGATCACACTGGCTAACTAAATATCTTGGTTGGCTCATGAGGGAGAAATGAATCCCAGTTTTGGATCCATTTGTAATTCATCAGGAGTAACTTTAACCTCTTTGAACTGGCGGGAAATTGTCCTCCATCTCTGGTTTCCAAAGCCTCATCACATATTGATAAGGGAAAAAAAGACTGGAATGAGATTCAGTCTTTGACCATCCATTATTGCTGCTCAGGCTCAGAGAAGGGGGAGGGGCTTAGGCAGGAAATACACCTAAACAGCCTTTTCGAAAAATGGCTCCTGTTTATGCATGAAATGGTAATGAGGTTTCCATTTAGATTGCCTGTTCCATTTTGAAAGGAATTACGGATGGCAAATTAGAATAAAAGGACTGAGGTGCAGTGTTGAGAGGGTTTTATTTATTGACAGAGATTAGGTTGCATCAAGGTTTTTATGCGTGTACATAATTGGTCAAATTGCACACATGGTTGCATTGTATACAATAAGAAAGATCATTCCTCTAATCACTGATTTTACATTCCTTCTACACAGACTTTATTGGTGGCGTTTTCCTCTAGTTTTCATTGTGGTGATGTCTAATACACTGTAAAAACTGAAACTACATTCATTCATTCTTTTTATGAATGAATGGGAATCTATCCCAGATACCAATTAGTGAGTGTAGGATATACCCTGAACGTTTAACCACCAGTTCCTCACAGAGCTGACATATACAGACATGCAACCATTCAATCACATTCACACCTATGGGCAATTTAGACTGACCTAATAGGAAGTACATGTCTCTGTACAGTGGGAGGAAGAACCCACAGAAACACAGGAAGAACATGCAAACTTCAAACAGAATGGCCCGGTGCTGGAATTAAACCCCAGACCACTGCACTGCCACGCCATGCACTAATACTTAATTAATAATTAAATTAAAACAACATTTATCTAATAAATGTTAATATCAATTTGAGATAAATATAGTTTTGATTCATATATTTTATCCAGTTACAATATTAGAGTATTTCAATGGTTACATTAGTTGCATTTGTATTTTTTTCAAACTTCTTGAAAATTTTATTTATCTGTTGTTAATGTGACAGTATTGCAATTATTCATATATACACACATACATACACACACACACACATATATATATATATATATATATATATATATAAAATCTCATTTTTCTTGGTCTAGAAATTGGATTTCCAATCTGCCAACAAGCCAAACCCTCAAAAACGCTCTAGATATTGTTGCACTTTTGATGTGCTAATTTTATTTATTCGGGGCATGCTGTGTATGCAAATGCAGATGTGGAACTGAGCACAAACACAACTGCACACACACAGATGAAGCACAAACAAATTCAAAGGTTCAAAAAGGCAGACAGCATTTTTTTCACGCCCTTTTCCCATCATGACTCTCTTAGGAGATGTAGACTGAAGTTACAGATCACATTGCCACCTTCCAAAAATAATTGCTTTTTTTTTTTTTTTGTTTTTTAACAAAAATTATGTTTTTTGTGTTTCCTGAACATTTTGAAAAACTGACTTGGGCAATTATTTTAAGAAAGGTGATGATGTGCACATTATTGGCTGGAGGAGGCTGCCACAGTCATTTCCATCTCGTATAAGACTTTAAGGTACACTTTCCAACAGGACGCTAACCCCTCCTAAATTTATCTAGTACTCCGCAGAGATTTTCTTTCTCTTTGGAATAAAATCAGCAGTGTTACCACACAGGATTAGGAAGTAACGACATGTCAACGTCGCACCACAGCAGAGTAAATTACACATGTGCTAGCTGCTCAGTCAGTCAGAATGACTTGATTGTGAACAGTACACACTGCTGTGCGTGGCTGCTTTGTATTGTTACCTTAATTTCCACTGGGAGGATGATTGGTGTCATATGACCCCTTAGCTTTAGGCACACTTACTTAAAAGTCCACTGTATAAAATTTGGGAGGATTTAAGAGGATTTATCTGCAGCAAAAGAATAAAATATCCATAATTCTATTTTCATTAGTGTGTATATAGTTTTGTTTGTAATCATTCAAAAAAAGATTAGCTGCATTTGTCATTTTTTCATGACCATAGAATTAAAACATTAAAATGTAATTTTACTTCATTTTGCAACTGTTGAAATCAACGTGGGCAATGTTGTGATTGTGATTTGTGTCTGCTTGCTTCATTATCAAGAAGATGCACAAGCTTTGCCAGAATAATAATAATACAATAAATATTCCACTTGTTTGTCTTACAGAGCAAATTGGGTTTATTTGTTTCCATTTTTCCAATAAGATCATCCTAGATCAAGGCTTCAAAATATAGCCGATACAAAGGCAGAAGTAATTCAAATGTAATATCAGTGTCACTAAATCCAAAATATCACAAAAAATGGTTAGAAATTGGGTTTATTTGTTTCCATTTTTCCAATAAGATCATCCTAGATCAAGGCTTCAAAATATAGCCGATACAAAGGCAGAACTAATTCAAATGTAATATCAGTAACAAATATTGCATTTATCTTCTTCTAAACACCCTGGCTCCTACAAACTTATATTTAACTTTAAAAATCAAATACTAAGTGTATAGTTCTTCTGCAGGACACATTCTGGTCTCATCCATTTTATTGAACTCTCTAATTAGTGATCGTCCATCTTCAAATATTTCCTCCCTCAGTCAGATCTCAGGTCAAATAGGAGCTGTCATGTCTGCTGTGTTGGGCTTTGATTGACAGCTCTGTATGACAGCTTGCTTGTCTGCTGAGTCGGACTTTCAGAAAATTGGTTTATTTAATAAAACACATTTAATGTGTATGTGTTTAAAATGTTCCACTAAAAAGACTGTGAAATCACTCTAAATTCCCATTTTACTGTTTTTGTTGTCGGTATGCTTAGTATTAGGTCACCTCTGACCCTTGGATCTTACATAATTTATCCAAGTATAGGCACTACAGGTTTTAAAAAAGCCAACACTGGGATAGCCAAAGCACAAACTGCTGCCTTAAAACAACAGTTCAGAAACCATAAGGTCTCTTCAGTCCACTAAATATATATAGTTGATTCTCTGGTCCTTTAAATTACAGCTTTTTGCAATTATGTAATTTCACAGACCCATATAGTGATTATTACTGTGATTTGTTTAATTGCACTAGTCCATTATATTGTGTATGTTACTATAGTAGTTTTGAATACATTATTTATTCCTATTTTTTTCCCATTTAATTGCAGTCAAGTTGTCATATCTTTAAACTGTTGGTCATAATGTCCTACAATATATCAGTTAGAAATTCACCATAGCTCCTATTGCATCATGTTGCACTGTGCACTCGTCTGATAGAAGTCAACGTGACTTCACTCAATGTGACTGAAATTGACCAGGTGATATTAAATAGGCAAAAATATTTGAAGGAGGCAGGTGGGATTGGCAATGACGGAACACCAAAATGTGAACTTTCATCCAAGAGACCAGGGTTCATTTCCAACGTAAGGTAAGACTTCTGTTACATTTTGCTTACTTTATCCCTTCCCCTGACCTTTTTTGCCTTACCCTGTCCCCATCACTAGCTGTTTTTAAGCGTAAACCAAAGAGAATGAGTGTGTTTGCATTACCCTCACCCACTACATATAATACTGTATATAAGGGTCCGCCAGAGTTCATATCCACTTCACTAAAAAGCCAAACCACAGCCTAACACAAACACTGACTGTAAATGAACGTGTGGGGTATTCAGCTGGTTTTAACCTCTAACCATTAGCTGTCCTGAAATATCACACATTGTACCTTTAAGTACCTGTTTATTCATTTCAGCATATTAAACTCCCTCTTGACAGACCTAAAAAAAAGTGTAAAAAGTGTATTATTTACAGCCTCCCTGAACTCAATTAAAAGTGTTTTCAATATTTGTTTGTTGTACCCTCCCTGTACAGAATGATGCTTGTCCAGGGGTATACACTGAAGGTTTTGCTACGGAAAGAAAGCTCCTGAATTTAAGGGTCTCACCTACCATCAGGATTTCTGACATTACTACATTTTGGTGATCTACTTTGCATGCAACTTGTACAAGTGTGATGTGGAGACCTGAAGTCATTGGTGGACAGAAAAGTGAACTTCTAGTCAAGTATCTTGCCCCGAGGGATACATTTTAGAGATATTTGTAGACGAGTCCAAACTTTACAATGTGGGTGGACAGTTTAGCAATTTTTAAATGCTGTCTTGAACTTTTCATTATATTTCATAACATGACTGAAGGGGGTCTTAGCATTTGGCCCTATCAGGTTGGATATTTGTAAATCCAGATAATAAAAATGTGTATTGGTGAATAAGTCAGTCTGTGTGTGTCAGCGTACATTTTCAGTTTTTCTGTTTATGTGTGTGAGTGTGCGTCTTGGCATCCAGCACATGGCCACTGAAAGACATTCTTGCCCCATGCCTTCGGTCTCTGTGGTCGCGAGGAGCGGCTGATTGTCCCACAGGCGAACAGGAGGAGGGCACACAGCTGCCACACACACACACACACACACACACACACACACACACACAATACTTCTACAGAACTGCGTACACAGACCAAAGCCAGTCACAGATTACTTTGCACTCCCACTAGCAAACAAACACAACTGTATGCGCACACAGCCGTGCCCACACACAGAGGGCTAGCCAGAGGGCAGCATGTCAGGAGGGTGAGCGTGGACGAGAGAGTGTAGAAAGCGAGCCAGGACAGCGCTGGAGTCCTGCCACTCACACCGCGTCAATACGAGTGCCAAGGAGCAAAAACAAGTTTGGACCAACCTCCTCAATCTGGCCTGCTGCGCTGCTTGTTTCTGCGCCAGAAAAAAAAAAAAATCGTGGAGCTCCAAATTCAGGGTTTGCAAAAAATCTAGGTAGAACTTTTTATCCAGAAGCAGAGGAATATTTTGTTACTGTCATTAGTGCTGGCTGACAGGGATCAGCTCCTTCTCCTCATCTTGTCAGTCTTGATGACCAGATTGTCTGGATGTTAAAGAAAATTTGCCATCTGCCAGAACCATCAGCATTTAATTTGTTCTCTTAAAAGGCCATTATGAGTTACTGACAGCAGAGAAAGTCAAGGAGACTTATTCCGTTGCAGATACAGAGACAAATTCAACAAAAGGTGCTAGATGTGTGTTTGCACTTGACTGCTTCATTTCTTCATCTGCTGTCTATCTGTGGGGGTAATACATGATGATGTGCATCCTGTCTTGTGTGTCTTTGACAGCAGTACAAGGTTGTGCAAGTGTGCGTGTCCATCCACCCCCGCCTACTATCCAGAACCTCTTGAAGACTCTAGATTTGCCTCCACCACCCCCTCCCTCCTTCCTCACACACTGTTCTTCCATTCTTCTGCCTATGTCTGAGGGCTCTTATTTGATTAGCTGCGATTTGCTTTGTGAAGCATTGGAGCATTTGGCTCACCGGGGGGAGCTACACACAGAACACAATCGCACAGGTTCATGTGGGGTGTGAGGTGGGGGGGTTCACAAACACACATATACAAACAGGATACATTCGGACATCTTAGATCCAGTGCTTTCAGGCTATCACCCCAGTCCTCATATCAGGTCTGCTTCTTTTATTGAGTGCAGTGAAGCAATGGATGCTTTCATGCATAGCTGTGTCACATGTTGCCTGAATTTTCTGACCTAAGGATGTCACATACCCATCCTAATTACAAAAAACCCAGATGCCAGCTTTCAAACATGTGAATTGACACGTGAGGGTCATCCCCCTTTCTCATCAGTACAGCTTTCATTGTTGATGATTTGTGTGACTCACACTATTTACCAACCATGACCTCATCTGAGCCTTCTTAGGAAATCACCTCTGATTACATAAGGATGACTGCAGAGCGACACCCTATCTACCAGGCCTTAGTCAAAGTAAACACCTGCACTTCAATAATAAATGTGGGGTCAATAAGTTTATGTGTATGCATGGCCATGAGAGGTGCCTGGAAAAAAAAGACACTGTCTGTCGTTGTGTTCATGTCAGGCTTCATGTGGCTTTGTCTTTTCATTCATCAAGGATGATTGCTAAGGATAAAAGAAGAATAGTAATAAATTTTATAGTATGGTGAGCTGTGTGTCTCTCACAAGGTTGGTGAGTACCAGATAAACCTAACATTGTCATGTATTTACAGACTGCAAAGTGAAGCCATCATCAAAGTGCCAGTTCCTTGATAGGCCTCTTGACTGTAGATGTGTATTGCAAAGCAGAAATAAACATCTACAGTAAAAAAAAAAAAAAAGGGTTAGTGCAAATAGTTATTTTCCTCATTGTTAACAACAGCATTTAAGTTATGAATAATTGAGTTTGTGACCACTTTAAGTGACAGGTAAAGCCTTGGTCACAAAGCTTTGTATGAATGATGGGTTCGTACAAATCTCTGTACGAGATCTGGAGTTCGTAGACATTCGTGGAGGGAGCAGTAATTTCTCATGGTCATATTACAAAGTTGGTACAGCTACCATTCAAATTGCAAGAGCAACTTGAGGCCTCCGTGAGAAAATGAGGTGATTTTGTGTCATACGAAGACTGTACAGCTGTCATGTTCTTCATAGGGGTGCCTTGGGACCCTCCTACATCATACCTACAGCCACTTTGTGATTTTTTTTGTTGTAAGGTGGCCGTACTGCACCCCTATGTGCAACTCACGGCACTCTCAAGTCGATGGTAGGAAGATCTTACACTCCTTCAGAATATTTAGATTGGTATGTAAATAGTGGCCATGTATTCTTTTAAAAGTCCCGTGTCATGATCATTGCATTCAAGATGACGATAATGCCCACAACACTGAAATGTCTACAGCTACAGCTACAAGACAAAGAAGAGAAAGATCAAGCAGTTGTGGCTGCTGATTTGGTCTGGCAGCCACAGAAGGAGAGGGACATTCTAAAATGCTTAATGTAAAAAAAGCTTAATGTAGCTTAATGTCCGAGAACAGTGATCAATCATCACCAAGTTTGTGTGGACATCTCTAGTCTTGCCCTTTTTCACCTCTGCAAAAATCAAAATGAAAACCCTAATTTTATGGATGTTGTCCACGTTAAGCCTTTTCCTCTCCATAGGTGCACGTTATAGAGAAAAAGCTTAACGTAGCTCAATATCCAAAAACAGCAGCCAATCATCACAAAATTATGCATGGAAATCTCTAGTCATGTCCAATTTCACCTCTCCATAAATCAAAATGAAAACCCCAGAGTTATGGATGCTGTCTTCATTAAGCCTTTTCCTCTCCATAGGCACAAATTTAAAAAAAAAAAAAAAAAAAACTTTACATAGTTTCATCTTAGGGTATTGTTTTTTGTCATTCATTCATTTATTCATGTATTCATTCATTCATCTTCTGAACCACTTTATCCTCCAGAGGGTCCCAGAGGTACTGGAGCCTATCCCAGTATTTGAGATGTCCACGCATATTTTGATGATGATTGATCGCAGTTTTCAGACATTAAGGTACGTTAAGCTTTTTTGCATTAAGCGTTTTAGAATGTCCCAAAGAAGATGCAGAGAAGACAGAGGTGATGGTGAGTGCGGCCATGGATACAGAGCAAGGTTATAATAGTTTTGGATTTTTCATTGTAGTTTAGTTTTATTTAGTTTTGACTTTTTTTTCTCTAATTCTTTTCTCTAATACGTTTTTCGAGCAGGTTTGCAAGTTTTTATTAGTTTTCATCTTTTTCCTAAATGCTTAGTTTTAGTTTAGTTTTAGAATTGATTTTAGTTTTGTCGTATCTTTTATCTTCTTCCCCGTCGTATTCAAATAAATCCCGTACAGGACTCTGCTGCTTTCTCACAACTTTAGTCTCCATGTTGCCAGGTAGAGTGGGGACGAGAAGACGACTCTAAATCACGAGTGATGAGAAGTGATGGACCATGAAGTGCCGTATGGTGACGCCAGCTAAAATTGCTGGAGGAAAATAAATCGATTTCGTATCACTGACGAAGATGAAAACGAAGGGAATTTTATCCATAATTTTTAGATATTTTAATTAGTTTTATAAGCACACAATACAGTTTCAGTTAGTTATCTTTTTTTCTTTTGATTATAGTTTTTATTTTTTTCAGTTAACAAAAATGTTTTTTCAATTCTAGTTTTCAACATTTCGTTAGTTTTCGTTAATGATAATAACCTTGATACAGGACAGTACAACACACTGTGAGCCTAAGACCTGACTCATTACTACCCTCTGGTTGTTTTTCTGTAGGTAACAGAATAAAGAAATAAGGTAGAACTTTGAGGAACAGTGATGTATGAAGTAATGTGATTAAAATATGACCCTGCATATATATGTGTTTGGGATCATGCGCTGTCCATGGTGCTGAATTACACATTCCTGTGATATGCGGGAAAACATTGACTTTCACTGTTAAACATAATAAAAAGTAAGTGTCATAATAAGACATCAAATGAAGGAATTTGAAGAAGGTATAAGAATAAAACAAAGATACACAAGAATAAAAGAGGGAACACAAACACAAACCATCCGTCACTGACTGCCTAACCCTAACTGTCACATTCTCTCCATCATCCTGATCCTCATCACCCTGTGGACTCTGCATAATTTCCCTCCAGGTTTTCTGTTGTTTATTCATGTTTATTTTTCTGTTACTAAAACACTATCCCTTCAGCACCATGCGTTTGAGTCCAGTCATTCACTTTGACAATTTGTATACGACCCCCTCTAAGAATGCCGTGTGAATCTCTGTCTGTATGTCTGTTCATGTGAATGCTGCAAGGGGCCCCAAATAACAACATAATGTGTTCATGTGATCAACTTGGGGTTCTGGAAAGGCCTCTTGATCCATGAATGTTCGTAGAAAATCTTGCACAAGATCATCCACCTGGCTATGAAATTAGGAATGGTCTACAAACTCTCCATTCTTATAAGGCTGCCTTGAGAGTCGTATGAAATAGTCCATAAATTGTTCACACGGTGTTCATAGCCGTTTGTATCAGCATTTGCGACTGAGCCTCCATGTCTGATGCGTGGTCTGTGATTGACAGTTAACTCTGCAGCTCAGTCAGACTTACAAAGCAGCTGTTTACTGAATAAAACACATTTTCCCATAAGCCTTTGATTTGAAGAGCATTACAGACAATGTTTTCATAGATGTGAAAAAGTGCACAGTGAGAAATTATGCTGCATGTCAAATTCAACAGAAAATTTGTGCTGTTTTATTCACCATGTGAATTTTCTGCTCAGTCATGCCATGGTAAAACAGAGAAAGAAACATAAAAAGAATTCGGAGACTGAGTGAAACAATGGGACTGTGAATTGATTTTTTGTCATTGTTTTCTGGTTTTCATCTTATGACTTACGGAAAATAAGAATTTAAAGAAAAATCCTTGTCCTTTGTGTCAGATAAAACATGTGATTTATATTGGTGACATCTTTATTAATCTGTGATTCAGTTAAACTGATTTTACCTCTCATGTCAAATGACTCTAATTAGTTTAAATGTTTATTATTAAAACAAAAGAATTTGACCCTGAACAGCTTCATAGATATACCAATATAGATGTATCCAGTGGCTCTCATTAATAGAGGGTCTCACATGAAGAAGAAGATGATAGGAATCACCTAAAATAATTTTACAAAAACGTGAATATTTAAATAAATGACCTCTACATGTTACAGCCAGTGAGTACCAAGTATAATCTGCGTTCAAGTGTAGTTTAAAAATGTTTTTGGTCGTTTAATGAGCAGTCAAATGATGTGTTTCCTGTTTGGGGCACTGCCTGAGACCTTCATAGACTCTAGTTATAAATGGCACATGTGCTGTAGACCCCCTCCAATACAAGTGATAGGAGAGCCTCAGGGCACAGAAAATTGTGCCCAAGCACCACCCACAGGAGTAAACATCACATCTATTCTAGACCTTCTTCAGAAATGAGATCACAAAATAGGTCTGTGAGTAATACTGCTGAGTTATGTCTAAACAGCTGGATATTTCAGTGGTTATCACTGGAATGGACTTCGGTCTGGGGAGGCGCGGAATCGATTCCCGGTATACTGTAAGTGGTGTCAGTGATATGTTTTAAACCCTTAAGTTGATTTTCTATTTTTTTCCAATGCCATGTGATCCACTTGCACTACCTTCACCCCAAGTTAGGGTTGCCAACTGTCCCTTGAAAAAAGGAATTGTCCGTATTTAGAAACAAAAGTATGCATCCTGTATTGAGCTGAAAAGGGACACACTTTTTCACACTCACAAAAAAGGCAAAATAAATTCACCACTCCAGGAGGGGTGAAGGCAATTGGGCCCTGCCAACGAGGTGTCCTTTATTTTAATTTCAGGGAACTGGCAACCCTACCCCTGGTCTAAATACATTGTCCATATCAGTGGAAAAGACACTTGTAAAGGACATGCCTTACTTTAACAATAGAGTCATAGAGAAATGTGCATGTTTGAAGATAGGCAGGTGAAATTTACATATAAAAAATACATGCCTGTAAACACATACTGCATTTTATTTTATTTAACTTAATATTTTTAAAATAGTAATGCATGGACTTCAGTGTATCCTAGTGGTGATATGTGGTTATGGTGCAGCTGAAAACTGACTTGGATACTGCACCCCACCAAAAAATTATTTCATCAGCTGCCACTGAATATATCCAAACATGCACAAAAATGTGTCCTTAGCTCTTTGTTCATACACAATAAAAAGTGTCTGATTGTTTTAATCTCAAAGATACTGAGTTCAAGGTTACTGGGTCAGAAGTTAGATAGAGTTGATCTATCTCAGTGTTACCAGTAAAGACCCAGTGCTCTATGTTTGAGATACAACTTGACAGTGAGGTTCATCGCACTTTTTTATACAAAGAGCAACTTAATTTGACCTAAACTTCAACCATCTTTGCTCCAGATGTCCAATTTTTTATTGTTTCCCAAAGAGAATTAATAGCTAGCTCATTTCAACAAACATTAGCATCTGTTAGCATCCCCCAGCAAACAGTTAACATGCAAACATTAGCATCAGCTGCTAGTACATTGACCTGCATTATAGTGTGTGCCTTTATTTGTAAAGGATTTTTTTTGTTGTAAGCTAATCATTTAATGATCACAAGCAAGCCATATAACATTAACTGAATTGTTTGTACTGTTACGTAAACAAACAAAAAAATTGTTTTAACCTAGAATTAATAGAAAGAAGAAAATATAATACTGATTTATAAATAGGCTATTTGTTCATTTTGACCCAGTACAAGGTCGCAGAAATAACCCAAGTTGGGTTATTTTAAACCTTATCCTATATATTGTAGCTATTTGTAATTTCACATATATTTTCTATATATTTTCAGATTTTAAGCCTTAGCTGTTCAGCTAGCTGGCCTAACTGTGACCTCAACTCCTACACTTTAACATTTTTCATCATATTTTTCACAACAGATTTTTTGCAGTAATTCTAATCTCCAACTAGTCTTTCCTAGTGACAAGCAGAAATTTCTCTCTCCTTCTTCTCATTCTCTCTCACCCCCCCCCACCCCCCCACCCTCCACAAGGGGTTAATTAAAACTGATTGGGGCTTGGGAGACCACACCTGCCTCTGACAGGTACTAAGGTATCAGGCTCATATTTGCCATGTGCATCTGTGTGTGTGCGCCAATTCGTGCTTAGCACATCAGTCTTTTAGCACATTGTGTGCTCTGCTGCTCTGCAGTTCAAAGTGGTCCCATTAGGAGACAATGATAGTGACATGCCGGTTTATACATATGCAATGGTGTGTGGCCTTCAGCAGTTAAGTCTGCATTTGCGTGTGTGTGTGTGTGTGTGTCTCTGTCGTTGGATTCATACTCATGTGTGTCCCCTATTTTCAGTGCTACTTAAAGATCCCACGCTCGATGGCTGATTACACTCTGCTCACTGGAACCAATCGCAGTTTGGCTTTAACTTCACGCCTGTCTGCCTGTCTGTCACATAAAGAGCCACTGGAGTAGTTGACACATGCGATATAAACCCTCAGCATCGTAGTCGTCTTTTCCATCATAATCTATCCATTTAAGTATCATTGCTTTTGAATGCTGATGGCATACAGGCCTACATCCATCAAATACATGAATGACACCTGTAAGAAAAACATGAAAGCAACATTAGGGCTGTGATTTAGTGTGTATATTTCCTGGCGTGCCGTTTGCTTGTGTGTAGAGATGAGAACTAGTGTTGTATAACAGCAGCTGGCAGGGGAGAAGTGAAACAGCACACACACACACGTACACCTCCCGCTGCTAGGTTGGCAAGTAGAACAGTCAAATTAGCCACTTGAGAACAAAGCAAACTAAGACCTCCACTGGGAAAAGGTGAAGGGAAAAAAAGCACCAGAGGAGGAAGAAAGATGTAGAAACCGGGATAGAGATGGAGATAGAGATGGAGACGGTGCAGAAAGAGCACTATACATGACATTAGAAGGAAAAAGATGAGAGGCAGCACTGTGGGGAGAAGAAGTGTTATAAATGAGCCCAAGAAAATAAAAGCAAAGGGAAAATGAGACAGGGAGAAGGTAATTGAGGGACTTAAGGACACGGAAATATAGGGGAGATGTGCAGGTAGTTCAATGAAGACAGAGACAGACGGAGGTGGATAAAAGAATTTCCTCCTATTCCAAGTTTTTATCTCCGTAAGATTACAAAACCAAGTACCATAATGATACATAACAGAGCAATTCAACCTATTCAGATTATGATAAAAGTATTCATGTGTAAAGAAAATAGAATACATACAACACTGCGCAGTTTTATTCCATTAAATTCCCCCAGTTTTCATTGACTGCAGAATAACGTGAGACAAAAGATAAAATGAGAGTAAACACGTGGTCCCTAATGATACTGTGCCCTTCATGGCCAATTAGAGGCCCAACAAAATGCAGCCTTGGCGTGACTGCTTTTGCACTGCATTGTCATTCTATTTTAACATAATGCATCAGACTGGGCTATGGCAAATGCAACTCATGCATAAAACCCAAACTTATGAGATCTTATGAGATTTGGGCACATGAATAAAATGCAGTTTGGGTAATGGCAAATAAGACATGTGAGGATACTGCCGTTAGAACTGACATGATCATTAAGGTGAAATAAGAAGGGGGAACTGTATTTGAGCACGTACTGGTAAATGAAAGAGGAAAACAGTCTGTTCTAGTTTTTAAAATAATCATTTTCACACCTATCATAATGCCATATCCACATTTTCTATGCTAAACTTTTCTGCTGACTCAACCAAGGTATCTGATATGGCCACAAGACAAATGAGTCACTCAAGACTCAAGACTGTACAAGTAGTGGACAGAGGAACCATGATGCACCCATTGAACCGTAAGAGACCGATAGCTGGAAGTAATCGGACATTTGTAATTATCAGATCTTACATGCACTTAAGAAATGTGATATTGAAAAAAAAAATCCCTGTTTAGACACTCCAGTCCATTATTGAATTTCTTTTGGAGTATTCATGCACATAGTGATGGTAGACTTAAACTTCCTGTTGTCTTCCACTCACATTTGACTACGTAACTTCTGTTCTCTATGATTTTAGTTGTGTTTGCACATACGCAGATGTAAAAGAACAAAATAAATCAGATTAATCTGCATACATACAGGAAGACATCAGCGTATTAGGGACAAATCCAGGTGTGTTAATCCAGTTTCTCATAATCAGAAAACTGCTGTTATCTGATAAAGCATATCACATTATCCTGTTTACATGGTCACTTAAATAATCTGACAACTCCAGAAATCAGATAATGATCAGAGTATTGGTGTGTACGTAGGGTATGTGAACCACTGTTTTAAAGCCTGTACGTAGTTTGCAATTTGGTCATTGCCATGATGTGGTTTTGGAGCTGGAAGAAGCCCTAGAAATCAGAGGTAATTCTAAGCAATACAAATGCTAAACACTGGCTTAATGGATAGTAAACTTCATCAGGTTTGCCATAATAATGTCATTTTAGAGTTTCAACTACAATTGATCTGGATCTGTCGGGAAAAATGTGCTTTATTAAATAAGCTGAAACTCTGAAAGGCCAACTCAGCAGGCACCAAAGCTTTTACTTGACCTGAGACCTGTTAAAGAGAAGAAAATAGCAAGATGGATCATATCACATATTAGGGGTTCCAAATAAAATGCATGTGACAGGAATGGGTCTTTGAAAAAAAAAAATATTTGGCTTAGTATTTGCAGAAAGAAGTTCAGCATATGTTTATGGGAGACATGGCTTTTTGGAGCTGATCCCAGAGGTTGTCAGTGGTATTAAAACCTCCAGACATTCCCATATTTGCTTCGTTTTGGAGCTGAGGTACTTGCCCTTTGTTTTTTCTCTGTCTTTGCACGTTCATTTTTGTTGCACTGCACAATCAAAGTACCATTTCTAACACAATGTGACAATCAATAACTGATTGCCCTTTATGTATTCATCATATTTTAAACTGTTTTAATGGTACTTTATTGTGTTTTACGGGCATTCTAATTGTATTTTACTTGCACTGTTTTATTCGTTTTTCGCAATGTAAAGTTGCTACTTTACAGTGTTACATGTACTCCATGTGTCTCCCCCTACCTCCCCCCTCTCCTCCTCTCCCCCAGTCTCTCTATATCTCTATCACTCTCTCTTTTCTCCTCCTTTACCCTCGCTCTTTAACCCCAACTGGTCAAAGCAGACGTCCAACCTTCAGGAGTCTGGGTCTGCTCGAGGTTTCTGCCTGTTAAAGGGAAGTTTTTCCTCGCCACTGTCACCAGTCACAAGTGTTTGCTCCTGGAGGATTCTGTTGGGTTTCTGTAAATTTGATCTGATTTTGATTTGATTTGATAAAGCACTTTGTGACTCTGTCTGTGACAAGTGCTCTATAAATAAAATTAACTTACTTACTTACTTCAAATAAATCCCATGAATGTGAAATCATGTTCTTTTCGTCATGATAGCTCTGTGCTAAATACTCTGTATATGTATATCATAATATTGGAAGGACTGTGTGTGTGTTTGTGTGTGTGTGTATCTGCACAGCTCTGAAAAATTGAGACGTTTTTAACTGGCTAATTTGATACCTACAGTTGAGAAATAGTCCCATCTCCACATTAAATATCGCGACAAGTTGATGGGACCAATATTTTGGGAGATATTTGTCATTTTGGAATACAATAGCCTTACAGTCATGTTGCTCGGTTGACCAGAAGCGCAGTATCACGCTGCATGATGGGAAATGAAGATAAAAAGAGGAACAACGCATTTACTAGCTTCAATCCCAAGATATCGGTATTAAGGGTCAATGCACTATGCGCTAGTAATACAATACAATATATATGCAATATTTGTCCAAGCGAAGCAACAACTCATGGGACTAACACTTGACATCTACTGCAGGAATAATGCAGAGCCATGCTGTCATGTGTAACTGTCCTGTGCCTTTAACCTTGGAGATGCCTTATTTATTTATTTTACTTCTTTTTAGCTTCTTCAGCATCTCCTTCAAATTCCTGGTTGGATTATACCTTGAACATTTCCTGTTTTCATCTAAAGGTGCAAAAATGCATACAAATTCTTTCAGTCTGTAGTTTTGTTTGACACAAAATAGGACTATGGAGTGTGTGGTAAATGCCAGTACCTGTAGTTGCATTCTTTGTCTCACTTAAAGCCCATGACTTATAAAACAGTTCCAATTGACGATTGTCCACTACTAGATCAATATAGCTATGCATTTCAATATAAATATGAATACAAAAAAAATGGCATTTCTGCTGAAGTCAGAATAACCTGCCTCTGTTCAGGTGTATAGTGTCACTGTCAGTTGCATGCTACAGATTTTTATGTCCATGGCCAACATTCTGTTCAGTTTTGCAATGAATGTGAAGTGTTTTGAGCAAAGTATCTGAATAACTACAAAATTAGCTGTATTTCTACAGAATTCTGCAGCTGATGAACACTGACTAAAAGAGTCATGAATTTTAGAAGTACTCCCTGAATGCATTTTATATGAAAGCAAAGCAAAATTAAAGAGTTTAGTTCAAGTGTTCTGAAAAAGAGGATATCATATTGAAATAAGTATGAAAACAACTTTAAAATCCTGATAGTAAGAAAGACGTAGGGCCATCTTTTCGGGTTACAGGATGTGTAGAACTAGTTTGGGTTACTGTAAGCAACTGTAGGTTTGTTAATAAAAACTGATTCTATAAATTCTACATAAAATGAGAAAAATGAACTCAGACTTTCAAAGACAGGTAAAAGTAAAAAGCAACATTTTTATGATGAAACATTTAGAAGCAAAATCAAATTCATTTTTATAACATGGTAACCTTGTATTTGGAAACCATAAAACAAATTTTGACAAAAGGTAAGTTACATAACCATGGGTTTTTGTCTGTCCCCTTTAAATAAAAAATCTTTTATACTGAACCAGAGAAATCATGTCACAGTGACATTTTGGTATACACTTTAAAGAATTTATATTACACATACTAATGTTCTGAACATCTACCAACTAACTCAGGTGTCAAAAGTCAACAAAGTACGGAAGTACAGATAATTGTGTCGAAAAGTAGAAGCACGGATACACTTTCTTTACTGCAGCAAAGGTGAAAAAGGAGAAGTTTATAAATGTATTGAAAAGAATCCTGTGAAGGCCATTTCTACTGACTGTTTCAGTGCAAAGTGGACAAAGCCACATGACATATTAACATAATGTAAAGATAATAGAACTATTGTAACTTGGGATAAAAAATGAAATAATGAACTTTAACATTGCCTCAATGTGCAAATTTCCCAAAGTGAGCAAGACAACTTTGGTGCATTTTCTCTCCTTTCTCTTCTTTCCAGTGTTTATTTCCTTTTTATTATCTTGCTTTACTTTTGGTTAATCTTTTATGTTGTTTTAGCATTACTGTGTCTTTTACATATTTTTGCATCTTTTTCCTCATTACACCATTTATATCAGTTCCATCCAGTCTTTTTTGTTGTTGCATCATCATCGTTTTGTTTCATTTACATCTTTTTTTATCTTGACATCATCATCATCTTTTATGTCATTTCTTGATGCATCTTTTCCATCATCTTTGTCTTGCCTCTTTATGCAGCTTGGATCTCGTTGTGTCTCTTACGCCATTTATGTTACACTACATCCTTTAGTCATTTTTGTCTTGTTGTATCTTTTATGTCACTTTCATCTTGCATCTCTCCACAGCATCTTTGTCTTGTTGTGTTTTTTCTTTCATCTTGCTGTATCTTTAATGCCATATTTGTGCCGTTATATAATTTAAATCAGTTTCATCTTGTTCATGCCATTTTCATCTCGTTCTGTCATTTTATTATTTATACTTTTTTCATCCCATCCATTTAGATTAAAATTTGTCTGGAAAGCAATGATGCAAAATAAATTCAAAGGCTATTATATCAGGACAGAAAAAACTGAAGAAAAAGTGATTTTCAGTAAAATATATCATTAACTGAACATAAACCAAGTGTCTCCATCCACTGTCACTGATCCAACACCATGGGTTTTACTGGTGAATCAGTGTTGTTGAAAATGCTTACTACGGAGCCTCTGAACGCCCAGACGGGTCATATCTGATGATCATGAAAAGATGGAAAACTGCATTTTACACCAATTATTGATGTGTATTAATAGAATTAGTGGATCAACAGGTATTAAACATTTTGCATCAGTAGCTGGCTTTGGTTGCCAGTGGCTGTTTGGGTCTTTATGGGTTAAAAGCATTCTAACTAAAGTAACAAGTCTGTTTTGTAAATGTAAAGAGTAGATGGTAGAGATGGTTGTGTTAAAATGTCTAGAGTGAAAATAAAGTCTCTGCTTCAGAATCTTCTCATCTGGAAAAATTACCATTGAACTTTCCTAGTATTTTGAGAATTATCATCATCATCATCATCATCACAAAAATGTGGTCACCTTCAAGTAAAAAGACATCACCTCAGTTTGTGCAAAGCTAATGTCTCTTGGTCCCTTTCGGTCTTTGATCCCAGAGACTCTTGGTTGCGTCTTTTCACCATTTAAAACCACACACTTAGTCTATAGACCCAGAGAATAAAGAAAGGCAGAAAGAGGAGGAGGCAGGACAGACAGGCGTATTCTCCCTAATGAGTCAGGCTGAGCCTGAGCCAGACCTGGACCAGACCCTCCAGCGGCTCAGTCCAGCTAATTATGCGGAGGCTGTGGACAGCTTCAGCAGAAAGAAGGAGGGACGGCTAAAAGAGACAGAGAGAACACAAAATGCAAAGAGAGGGGAAAAAAACAGAGAAATGACAGGAGAGGAGATAGATCCAGAGTAACTGACACATTTAGAGAAAGGAGATGAAAGAATATGTGAGAGGTACGAAGCAAGTGATGAGGGGAGACGGACACATTAAATGGATGAAAAGAGAAAAGGGGGTGGGGGGACGAGGCAGAATGTCCTTTGGCCGATGGTCAATTAGAGGATGGGAGAGTAACAGGCCACAGTGATCTGTGTCTGAGGCTGCAGAGAGCTCTCAGCTTGTTTACTCTTCCACTGAAGGAGACAGCTGGGACAAGTCCAGCGCTGAGACCGGAGAGCATCATTAGACCAAATATTAATGAGGAAATGGAGAAACAAAATGTTCTATAGGATCAAACAATGCATTTAGCTCTAAACCTAGAAACTTCAAAAACATAATGTGTAAAGCTCAAGTAGGTTAAGTAACAAACAGCTATATTTGACTTTTACTTTTAATAAAGTAAACAGGGAAAGATTTGAGTTAGTCAAACATTTTTGTTCCAGCATTTTTTCTTTCAAATTTAAGAGGCAGACAATGAAAGAAGAAGAAGAGAAGCCCATTTTCCTATTTTACTCCTCCAGAGCCAGTTTTACGCGTTCCTGGCCAATCTCTTTTGAGTGTCGGCTGATGTGGGCAGACGTACGGTTCGCACCATCCCTCTACCAACATTCCTCTATTTGTCTGCACCTCCATTAAGGACATGTAGTCTGGGCCGTTGTGCTTTTGTGTGTCTGGCTGGCTAGCTGTCACAGGGTGGGCAAACGACATGTGGGCAGAATGCTAACTCGCTTTCGATTGTTCACTCGTATCAATGCTCAGGAAGATGTCTGCCATGTTTGAGGACACTGAGGTCAAGAATCTTGCTGTTTCACTGGAAAAATTTTATTAAATTGCCCTAAAAGAGCACCAAAGTTGCTGCTGTTGCCCGTAATATGCTTGTCTGGCTGTGAAAGCCCCTAATCTACATTTGACGGATGAAAGAAATACAAATGAAGCAGTGACAAATACACATAAAGTTTTGGGGAATAAATGAAAAGATGATTTCTTTAGCCAGAAGAAAGACGCAGGCCAATAGAAAACATATATTTAAATGAATCTTAATGTTTGTAGTGTTTTTTTTGTTTTGTTTTGTTTTTATTTTAATTCTATTAATTTAGATTAGATTACATAGAACTATATTAATCCCTTGGGCAGAGCCCTCTGGAAATTAAGTTTACTTTACTCCATGTGTGTTGCATGAATGGTATTGAGTGCAATTTCAAGATGATAAATGATACACAGTGAAAAATAGTTTCATACTCTACAAATCAGACCAATATAAGTTCTAGGTGCTGTAAATCAGGATCTCATTGTGACACCCACAAATGCACTGCTAAAATCCATGGATGTTAAGACAAATTTGGTAAACTGCAAGGGTACAGCCTGTTTCTTTTTTCAACACTCCCAACCACCTCAGTGTCAAGATACACAGGAACTCTATTCAGCCCTACATTCACTCTGAAATGAGCAGAATTCATTTTCTTGATTTCCTGTCAGCAAACAAAGGGGAAACCTCTTTTGTCGAGGCTCCCATTCCTCTGCTACACCCCTTCCCTTCTATGGCTCCCTGTGATTAGGTTCAGAGCACATGATGGGGGTGAGGGGCGTGAAATCATTTATGGTTGTAATTATGGGCTCCCCTCTCCAGAGTAATCATGAGCTATTAAAAACCACCCTCAGCTCAGCCCCCCCAACAATACCTGTTAACATCTTTTCTCCTCTGGGAGGTTGTGGTAAAGAGGCCAACTACCCACAAACTGCACTGGGCACAGCTCTGTGCTCTGTGTGTGTAAATGAGGTAAGACACTTTCTGTGCACAAAGACATTCAAAACACTAATGCAATCTAAGCCATAAAGAAATGTTCCAGTCAAATGCTAACAGGACATAATGTTTGGTTTCAAAACTTATTTATTGCTCTACCTTTAGTGACACTCTAGTGGTACAGTCGGTCAGTGTGCGGTACTTTGTAAGACGGAATCCTGACGAAGAATGTTGTGGTTGTGAGTTAGAGCCTCACCTGGAGCATGGACATTTTGGGGGAAGCCATAACCTAGAGGGATGGAGAAACAGCTTTTAACTGATGTGCCTTTGAGCAAGCTGATGTGCCTTTGAGCAAGGCTCAACCCCTTTAACCCCCTGTTTTCTCCCTGGGTACCTGACATGCCCATTGCTTCCAGTCTGCAGTGTGTGGTGTGCTCCTACATGTTCAGCTATAGAGTTAGGTTAACCCATAAAGACCCAAACCTCCACTGGCAACCAAAACCATCTACTGACGTAAACTATTTAATAGCTGTTGATCCACTAATTCAATCAATACATGTAAATAATTGGTGTAAAATGCAGTTTGTCATTTTTTTCATGGTCTTCAGATATGACCCATTTGGACGTTCATAGTGAACATGGAAACACCGTCATCTTCTACAACATTGATTCACCAGTAAAATCTGTGGTGTTTGATAAATGACAGGGGATGGAGACGCTGGTTTTTGTGTTCAGTTAATGATATCTTTGCTGAAAACGTCAGAGTGTCTTCAGTTTTATTACCCTCAGCCACACTGGCCACAGGGTATTGTCATCAGTTTGTCCATCCATCTGTCCAAAAACTTTACCATGCACTGATAAGCCAGGCCACTGGGGGCAGTAGTGCGTCTGATAAGTCAGGCCGAGGGTTGTTGAGTGAGCGCATGTTATGTTCCTATAACCTTTGAATTTACTTGAATCTACTAGTTTTCATGAGCATCTAAATTAAGTATAGGAAATTAAATATAGGAAAATACATGGTTTACAGTAGAAAATACAGAGGATAATATTATAATAAGGGATAACAAAACACCTAAGAAAGGTTAAATAGATAGAAAAAATCATTTGGGAATTGCTGCAAAATTAGCACTGGGTCTTTATGGGTTAAATGCAGCCATCCACATGTCCACATGTATAATACACTGACAAATAAAGATGCTAATAGTTTGTAGCTATTTATACACCTTAGTCCTGTTAAAGCAAGTTACAGGTTTAACTAACAATGGGAAAATGCTTAACAAGAGCTCGATGGTACCATTATACCATCAATATTCAACATGTAGAAGCCAGTCTAAGCCAATTAGCTGTGGACTCAGTGATGTTAAGGAACAAAAGCCTTAGTAGCAGGTGCTTGAGGTGGTTATGGTGGAGCAGAATTTGAAGACATAGGAGACCAGGGTTTGCGTCCCCTTTCCTCCTGTGTCATTTCTCTCTACATATTTCTTATTTTAACTCTTTTTCCCTTACCATAACAAAGCTGTTTGAATGGTGAAACCCCACCCAACCATAGTCATGGTATTATGTAGCCATCTTTAGGACTCCTACTGCGTGCAAAAAAAAAGACACTCTAAGGGTAGACTGAGTTTCAAAATGTGACAACCTGGGCAGCGGGAGAACATGTAGTTAACTTATATTGTGCACTGATACAACTCAAATGACAACACAACTCCAACATGCCTATTGTCTCCATGAGGAAGTTAGACTTGGACTGTCATCATATATGGACACACAACATCAAACATAGGACAATGTAGAATGGATGGTTAAAGTTCAGTGTATAGGGTTTAGGCAGATATGACTATATTATATAATACACCCTGCAGTTGATGAAGGATGATAAAAGATTCTATTTACCATAAGTCTTTTGTAATTAGAGGGCATCCTAACAGCCTGCAAGATCAGCTTTAGACCCCTGTGAATTTAATGCTTGTACATAAATAGAACATGAAATTCTATAATACTATGACATATCTTTATTCTATAAAAACTTAGCCTGTACATGTACTATACAGTAACTGTTTTAAATGGTAAACCATGCATTTCTACATACTAATGTTACTATCTTTATTGCCCTCTTAAACATACATTTGCATTAATGGGAAAAAAGGTCAGTGATGCGGTACCCCTTACCTTCTACCTGTCACTGATAGTATCATAATCTCTGAGATGCTCCCTTTACCATGAGGATGAATGACTACAATCCAATTATTAGTGACAGTCAATTAAACATCTTAATGTCAAGTTGTAGTGAATAGATGCAGGTGTAGATGGTGACAGGAGGTATTTTACAAGAAAATGAATGGCACCTATCAAAGAACAAGAAGTTGTTTTTTTTTTTTTAAGTCAATCAAGTGAATACCCTCACACTCTCTAAAAGTTATTTTTTAGGAGGTAAAGCTGGAAAAAGTAAAATTCTTCCAGAATAAAAGTAGTTGAACTTTACCAAATTTGAGTCACTAATAAAGAAAAATTCAGTCAAAAGTGCTAGTTGGTTGTAGTTTCTAAGATACAGTTTTGGGCCAAAATGTGAAATTCTGAGAATTATTGAAAGGCTGGGTTTTATTCAGGAGGAATGTTTGTCTCAGAGCTACCAGATCTACCTCAAAACAGTGTCTGCACATTGCAATACATTCACCTTTCAGGTTCTTTCTAGTGGAACATTTATAAATCCATTGTATAAATGTACATAAACCAACAAATATGTGTTATAACACACCATCATATTGAAAACATGAGCTAACCAGCACTTTTGTCATTGTTTTTTGATTCATCTTATTAAAGTATTTAAGATTTAGCATGTTTAATTAATGTTAATGTGGTTGAAAGGCATCTCTCCAGTGACTGTGGTAAAGACAGAAAGTTCCCAGTATGTGAACATAGCTGTGGGCTGACATTTGAATGTATTTCCCAACAGCTTGGTTTTCCTTCTTACTACTCTAATAAAAAAAAAAAAAAAAAAAAAAAAAGGCCTGTCTTTGGTGTAGAACATGTTGGTACAGTGAGAAGACAGAAGGAGATGGAAATCATTGTGGTCATGGCCACAGTGAGGTGGCCCGGCTGTCCTCCTAAAGACAAAGAGTACAGCAAACAAACACAAGTAGAAAAGGTGACAACAAGAAGATCGAGGTATAAAAGACTGAGATGGAAGAAAAAGGTCATATCAGCCATTCTTCGCTCTGTGTCTGTGTGTTTTATTGAGAGAGAACTCCAGTGAAAATGACTGTCACATTGTATTGACACAGCGGGAGGTGAAAGAAAAGGGGAGAGAAGGCCTGAGCCGAGAAAGAAAAGAAAAAAAGTAAGAGGAGGAGTGCTTGTTGTACTTTTTCTTCCCTCCTGAGCTCAGCCTTTTCCCTCCCTTTTTGTTCAGTCTGTGTTGTGTGTGTGTGTGTGTGTGTGTGTGTGTGTGTGTGTGTGTGAGTGTGTGTGTGTGTGTGTGTGTGTGTGTGTGTGTGTGTGTGCGTGTGTGTGTGTGTGTGTGTGTGTGTGTGTGTGTGTCTGTGTGTGTGCTGAACACTCGCCGGCACACTTGAATCTTTCACTGATTACCTCACACACGTCACGTCTTTCTGAAGGGCTTTTAACAGCGGAGGATTATCAGGCAGTCGGAGCCTTTTAACCCTTTCTTTGCCCTTCCTGCTCTAACATGGCAGCTGACAAATGATCCCATTATGCTTCTGCACAAAGTTTTTACTTGAATGTATATAAATAGTCAGGAATTATGTAAGATAATGCACCATTTGTAGCCATATAAGGATGAGAGCAGCATTAAAGTTTTACTGCAAAACAATTTCTCACATTATTATTTCATTTCTCAATTTTGATAATAGTACAAAGTTTTTATTCTTTTTTTTTTATTATTTTGATGGATGTTCCAACTACATATGTAGTTAATATATTTAACATTTAGGCACAAAATCCTATATGTTTAAAAAGGTGCTGAGCAAATACAGTTTTATTTACTTTACTTTAGACTATATATA
The DNA here is from genome assembly GCF_902148855.1 of Sphaeramia orbicularis. Lineage (NCBI taxonomy): Eukaryota > Metazoa > Chordata > Actinopteri > Kurtiformes > Apogonidae > Sphaeramia > Sphaeramia orbicularis. Next base: position 38,140,193 of record NC_043975.1, on the reverse strand, counting down.
AATAGTATATATAATGGAGCAGGCCATTATAAATAATATAACTTACATTGCTTTAGACTGTAGAAGTACAGAGGGTGAAACCTCAGTGATATTATGTTTGTGAGATGCTGCTTTGAAGCCTTTTTTTTTTTTTTTTTTTTTTACCACATGTCCATATTTGGTAAAGTGGAGTGAAACTTGCCGTAACTGTCATAATTAAGATTACTTGAATAAAAATTCACCCCAATAAGTAGTATATAATAGAGACTAAACCCATCAGTCTGTAGACATTTTTATTTCAGCTGCAAAACTGGGGCTTTGGAGCCAACCTCAAGTGGCCATTCCAGGAACTGCCCCAGATGAGCTACAGTCACATATAGTTTTTTGTTTTGTTTTTGTTGTTGTTGTTTTTTTTTTTATACAAAAGTTAATTTCAAAATTAATGTAACTGAGCTCAATTGCAGTGGCTGAGATAAAAAACAAACATGTATTTGAATTGCAGTTATTGACAAAAACAATGGTGACTACAAATGGGGCATATCTATATTATTTGATGAGGTAACTGAAACAGATCTCTTTTTACGTTTTTAAATGGGTAATTAGAAATCTGTAGCTTATTGTGTTTAAAATGTAACTTTTCCTATACTGGTTATTTGTGAAATGAATGGTATTGTTCACACTTGCATGACGTTACAGATGTAATTGTGAATGTGTAGGGTCAGATCTGTGCATTGAAAATCATTGTAAAGCTTCTGAGCCTCTCTGCTGGCCTACACCATCTCTGAGGTGGTCGGGTGTTTATCTCCTCTGCCTCCCTGTCCTCATGTTTTCCTCTGTTTTATGTGTGTGTCCTGTCCATCCTCTTCCATTCAAACCTTCGTTTACCATGACAATAGCTGCCTGCAGAGACCCTCTCCCATGTATAACCCTGACCACCGCTGGCAACTGGCAGGAGCCTATTCACTCCTGCAACCCTCCCCGGGCCATAAAGACCCTGGCAGGACTCAGTAGGCCCCCCTGTAAACAGCCCAACACTACACTTGTTGTGTCTGTCAGCTATACTAGCAGGGAAAGAGGCTGGACGGTGGAGCTGTTGGGTTTATGTACTTGGTTTTGTCAGGGGGTAGAAAAGGAGGGGTTTGGTTTTATGTACCCAATAGGATAGAGCAACAGCTTGAATGGACAGGAAAACTGTTAAGGACAAATTGTTCGGCATTTAACTTGAGAGGAGAAATAAAGGAAATGGACAATGACCATATTGTCTCCAGACCAGACTTGTAATATTGGGCTGAGACATAATTCTCAGCATTGTCTAGTGTTGTTTTTTGGGTTTTTAGCCAAGTTTGGAAGGAAATTATATGATCACACCTGACTTAGGGTCAGCAGGATGACACAAAAACTATTGTGTCAATTTTCATGGGGTAGGACAGGCATTAAGGATGCATACTTTGGAGCAGACTCATAAAAATGACTGGAGGCTACAACTGTTAGGACCTAAAAATAAAAGAACTTCAGTTTAGCTTAAAATGGTAACAGCTGGTAAAAATAAATAAGAAAATAAATTTTATTAGGGATGCACCGATACCACTTTTTTTCAGACCGAGTATGAGTACGAGTACTTACATTTGAGTACTTGCCGATACCGAATACCGATACGAGTACTTAATAATCCCATTCCAGTTCTTAGTTCCTTTTGTAAATGTTCTTTATTATTGTTGTCATTAGTCTGACTGGAAAAAAGTGCTGCTACTGACATTTAGTGTGTTGGAATGAGCATTTCTCAATTAATCCACCAGGGGGTGCCGCTCTTAATTAACCATACTGGACCACTATTATGAAGAAGAGTAAAGTTTTTGAGAAGAAGAAGAAAGTCAGCAATAACAAACATGGAGACGTCAGAGGTAAGACTAATGTGATACTAATATTGCAACGTTTTCACTAGTAAGGTTTAACAGCGAAGCTTCAGCAGGTAGAGAAAAGAGAAATGAGCGATAAGTTTCGTCTTCACTTCTGTTGGCGGCGGTCCGCACCGCTCTGTACTCCCGCTGGTATTCTCTGTCTGGGTACGCATCCGCCACCTGGAAAACAGATGGAATGTATGCAGAGGACGGACAGAACGCTGCGTCCGTATCTGTCTGTGTCTTTAACGTTACTTGTAGTCAGCGTTACTCTTATCATCGTCATTTATTTTGAAAAATCTCCACACTCTTCACATTCCCCATATATTATTCCACCACCGCGTACCTGCTGCACTGAACTGTGGATGTCACACGGCCGTAAGTGGGATAAGTGCATTTGTATTGGATATCTTTTACGAGTATGAGTACACACACAGAGTATCAGAGCTGATGCCGATACTCATATCGGTATCGGTGCATCCCTAGTTCGTTTATTCCTCTTTTTTATTTTGACCTTAATTTAATAATTGTTTAGAGGATGTGGCTGTGATGATTGCCACAGGTGCAATTCATTATGGGTGTTGGTTTGGGTGTGGCAAGGTTTCACACACAGACACACACATATATATATATATATATATATATATATATATATATATATATATATATATATATATATATATACACACACACACACACATATATATATATATATATATATGTGTGTGTGTGTGTGTGTGTATATACTATATATATATGTATATATATATATATATATATATATATATATATATATATATATATATATATATATACACACACACCTCTGGTGTGTGTGTGTGAGGACAGCCCCAAACAATTTTCTGACCGTGAGACAGATTGGATTGAGTTGTTCGTGTTTTCAGTGTTTTTTTTTTTTTGGTGTTGAGGAGCCTATTTTGTTAATTTGTAGAAAGTATATGGAACAACGATTGTGACTTATAATGTACACTTGGACTTGATATTAGTGAATAAATGGATTGGCATATCCAAAGACAAAGAAACCCAGCCGGACATTCATTCATGCACGCGTCAAAAACACAACAGGTTGAACCCTTCCACACCACTGTAGTGGCTAAAGGTAAAGCCACTACAGTGCTACTTCCTGTCACCAGTATTTCTAACTAATTTACAATATCTAAAAACAATTACCATAATTGTTACCTTTGGTTTTAGTCATTAATGATTACATGAATTTTTGATTTAATGCATAAAAAGAAAGCATAAATAAACATCTATGCAGAAATCTGGTCTCTGTGGCACAATTGATTAGCACTTCTCAGCTGTTGATCAAAAGGTTTGTGGTTCGAGTACACCCAGAGATGGCAGTAGAAGGTTGGACAATTGTGAAGGTTAGGGTTAAATAAATTGTTGGCTGATTTTCCCTTGAGCAAGGCACTTAACATGGCAGAGTGTGGTGTGTTCCTGCATGTTCAACTAGTGATGGGTTAAATGCAGACACTTAAAAAAACAAATTATTTCATTAGTCTGACTAAAACTAGACTTTAAAAGGACATGTAAATATGTTAGCTAGACTGATATCAAGGTTTTAACAGCTGGACTAATATATCCAAATATTGCAAATTAAAATTAAACTACTCCTGCACGCATACACACTAGCTGGACTGGAACGGGAGGAAGGGTGCTGGCCATGCGCTTAGAGCTCTGAACCAAATCCTGGCCTGGGGGTCGAGATGCATCTCATTTGCACAAAAAGTACAGCAGACAAAAAAGTATGCTATGTATTATCAAATGTATTTATTAATCAATCAATCAAATGTTATGTATATTTTGTTACATCATAACAAAAGTTATTCCATGACACTTTACATTTAGAGCTGGTCAAAACCACACTCTTAATACGCCAATTCACAGACACCAATACAATCCTCCAGGAGCAAACACTTGGTGACAGTGGTGAGGAAAAGCTTCCTTTTCACAGACAGAAACCTCAAGCAGACCCTGACTCTGGAGGATGGTCATCTGCCTTTACCAGTTGGGTATAAATTTGCAACATTGTCCATTGTCGTGCCAGTTTATCTCTGGGTTGATGACTTGGTTGCTCACACTTGACTACTGTTATGGTTTGTGGCGCTGGAGGTTAACAAGCTGAAAGTGTGCATATCATCACCTATTGTAGTGGAGGTAACAAAAATAAATTGATTACATTCCTGTGCATGAAGACTGGGTCAAAGACAATAGTCCAATTAAACAGTTATGTGTAATGGTTATGTGATATGTACCTATAAACGTACTGAGTGATACCATTGCCGCAGATATGTAATGTATGTGACCAAAGCTGCAACAATTCAGATGGAGGTTAGCTGTTAAGTGTTAATTAGTGGTGAGTCAGCCAACCTTGGACTCTTTCACCTTTAGTCAGAACACCTTTGGCTATTCTGCCACCATGTTGGACTGAAAGTTATGGTTAAAAAAAAAAAAAAAAGACCAGTATTGTCTCCTTGGTTCTATACCATTCTTTACTCTTTACCATGGTAAACTAACCAATACAATATCATACTAATCAAATGATGCAACAAAGGTCATAATTTGTCCATTGTTTTTGTGCTCTATCAGTGCATTTAAAGTTTACACAATACAATGTATATGAACAGTCAGTTAGATGAACCTCATTAATAACACCTAAGTCAGTTATCCCAACAGATTCTGGAGTTAATTCCATCCTGTCCTGTCCTGAACCTGTCTCTGGCTGGGGGTCAAATGGGTTAGCAGGTGTCTGGACCATTTTTAGCAGAAGCTTCACATGATTGACCTCGTCTGAAGAGCTGTGTTCTCTCCAAAATCAGTCATTTAGTGGTGGGGCATTCAGCAAATCTCGATTTGATTGGAGAAGAGGCTGTGTTTGTGTGCATGAATGTGTGTGCGAGTCTGCATGCCTCAGACCTTGGGAGGGCTGACTGAACAAGCCCAAGCTTGCCCCGGCAATGCCACAAAGCCTGTCAGAAATGAATGATGACGGCTGTACAGGGCCAAGAAGCAAAGAACGATATTCAGCAGTACTACTTATGAGAACAAACACGCACTCGACCGTTGCAGAAGCTGTGATATATGATACACTGTACTTATTGGCATATTACTGTCACAAAATCTGTGCTTTGTTCTTCCGTTGCTCAAAGAAATAAGAAAACAATGCGTGAGGTGCTTATCTTGAGGAAGAGCTTCATCAAAGTCTTATTGACCCAGCTGACCTCCCGTAAAGATACTGGAAAGCTTAAGATTAAACAGCTGACAAGCTACAGGTTGTATAAAGAAACATGATAAAATAAAAAACTGCAGTGGAGTTTACAGGTGTCTCCTGATAAGCAGTGAGCGGAGAAAGGCTGCTGTTGATTTAAGCTTAATCCCTTTAAACGTATTGACAGAAGCTGTTGCAGGGGTAGTGATCTATTGGAGGCATGAGGTCGCCCGTGGAATTTTCCACCCAGTAAACTGCATCGCACTTTTTCATCTCAAGTTCTTCACCACACTGTCTAATACTTGATTCCTCTCTGTTATCATTAGCTGCAAACCCTCCTACTCTTTGATTAGCTGATTGCTCAAGATTAAGATCAATTTTAAACTCCCAGTAAAACGCCTCACAGTAGAGAGAGACCAATCAATACGGTAACGCATCAACTTCAGAATCTATGAACAACTTTCACAAATGGAAAGTCAGGGAGAAAATTGTACTTTATATGGAGCTCTGAAGAATATAGCAATAATGGTGTGTAGTCTGGTTTCATTTGATTGTGCATGTTGCTTTCCAAAAGTATTCATGAGACACTGATTTGGTTGTCAAATTGTACCTTCAATAGAGGACGCCGTGATTTATGACACTACGAGAAGAATAGAGAAAGATGAGGAAAAAGAGAAATGGGATCTTAAGACTTTTGGAAAAATGAAATTGCAACTGAGGGTGATTTACACTGTGATCAGCACAGAAACACAGGATGAATGGTTTCTCTTCGCATTAATTTATTACCCATGTATCTAACGTACAGCATCTGATTTTAGATGGATTCTCTATCTGAAATTTGATCTAAGTTTTTTCTCCCTTAAAGTCAAACTGTCATAAAACACCAGAACAGCGGACTTATTTAGCTGTCAATCTTAGGAGGAAATGCTAAAATGCTTTGTATTCCTTTGGCTTAATGAAATCTAGCATTTTCCTCTTTGTCTGCACATCTTTTGTGACCTGTGCTGAGTCACGATGGGCTATCGCACCATCTCATCTGACTGCTAACAGCCAGCAGCCCCTCCTCAGTCCTGACAGGCCCAGACTTGCCTCGAACAATGATTAGTCCTGCTTGTCTTACACTGGACACAATAGTCCCTTCCTTGCCACTATGCATAACTATTGACCCATCACTAACCGATTGGAACAGAATGAAACATAGATCAGGAACCAGATCTCTGCATTTAGAGCAAGTGCAAAGTGGGAGAGCTGCATTCCATCGACAGCTAAACTGACTGTCAGAATATGATACTGTAAGAGGTGACCTATTATATTGCTCCCACTGTCTATTGTAGAAACTATGTTGAACTCACATTTGGGTTCAACAATACTGAACAACTAACATTTGATCTTTAAAATGTCTTCATATCAGAAGGTCTTTGCTGAATAATATAACAGCAGTAACATTGAATACCTTTTATGTGGCCTCTCAACAATCATTTCTAATGTAACTTGCAGTTGTTTCATTAGTTTATTTTAATGTAAAGTGACTTCAGTTTCCCTCATCTGTAAGGTCATGCATGGAAAGCTTATATTGCATTTTTAGATTCCATTGTGGCGCAAATTTTCTATGGAGTGTTTCCTGACCTGTAATCTTTAGTCTGTTTGATTGGAACCCTTGTGTATTTCCATTTTAGGCAGATGTGAAAACAGTCAGACTCAAGTCCAGGCTGAGAACCTTCAGAAGTGGTGGTCTTGGTCTAGTCTGAAATGAACTCTAATGTGGTTTGAACATGGTGGGAATATGATATAACCTTGATCCCACCCAACTGCCAGTAGTTTTACACAAGATTTAGTGAAATGGCTGTTCTAGAAAGCAGTCACTGGTCCCTCAAATGTCTCACAAAACAATAGTTTTGTTCATGTTAGATCATATCGGTGGTATTAGTTGAAAATTTATGAATCAGATGTTAAAGATCATCGCAGAGGTCTTCTAATTGGTACCTCCCACCTAACAACGTGAATATCACAACATACGAACTTTTAACCCTCTTCCTTAGTAGTAATGAATTCTGGGATATCGCAGGAAACCGCTTTGATTGGTTGTTTGATTATGTGGCCATGCATGGTTCATGAGATGCAACTACATGAAAATAAAGCTAGCTTGATGCACTAAGCATAATTTCATATCTCTCTTTAATACATGCAGATGAAGCAGTAGAAAACTATGCCATGAGCTGGTGCAAATTCAGAAAATACATATATATGAATATGAATTTTCCACATTTAAAATGTTACAATGATGGAATTAGTGCACCCCCCCCCCCCCCAACATTTCTGGAAAATTTCATCAAAATCCTTCCATAACTTTTTCAGTTATCTTGCTAACAGACAAACAGACAACCAGTGATGAAAACATAACCTCTGCCATTCCTTGGCAGAGGTAAAAAAAATAAATTCACCAAAATCTTAATCTGCAAAACATCTAGTAAAGCTGTCAGACAATTATAGTGAGGTGGATGCATATGTTTTCCTAGAATGTAGTCCATAAAACTGCATTGTGATTTGTGCTCAGTGGTGGATCACAAAATTTTCAGTTCGGTACATTTTCGGTTTTGAAAGCCACGGTTCATTTTATTTCGGTTCGATAAGGGAAGAAAGAAAACCCTTCAAAATGCCTTTAATGCATTTATTATGAATTTTTGAACCTTTTTCCCCCAATTTTTGGAGACAATAGAATATAGAAAAACAGGAATAATATAATTCTGCTGCTATAAATCAAACAGAAAATAAGATAAATAAAATATTATTAAATGTATTTTAAACATTAGTAATGCACTTTTCCCTGAAAGGTAGTTTTGAACAAACAACAAAAATTAAATCACAGTTCTGTCAGTTCACATTCTGCATTAAAATAATAACAAAAAAATTCCACATGAAGTGCAACATTAAGAAGATGGCAAACTCGTATTCTCTTTTAACAAACTAAAGAGCAACATTAACAACAAAATTAACCAAATTATTTATTTTAGGACAGATAAACTGTTTAGACCACTTTGTGTATTTGTGTGTGTTTGTGTGTGTGTGTGTGTGTGTGTGTGTGCAGGGTGCGATTTGTGTAAAACACGGGGGGGGGGGGGGGGGGGGGGGGTTGTCGGAGTAGGCTGGGGGGGGGGGGCTTCAGGGTTCAGGGCGCATTAATATACGTCAGGGTGCGGTCCATAACTAACACTGGCATGAAACGAAAGTGATACTTTACATACTTTCAACGTCCAACTCCCAGGTTCTATTCCTCTGTTACACAGCGTGTGTATGGGAAACAGACAGACAGACAGAGAGAGTAATGCCGCATTTCCACTATGTGGAACCCGCTCAACTCGGCTCGGCTCGACTCAGTATTCCTGGAGACCGTTTCCATTACAGAATACTACTGACTTTACAGTACCTGGACGTCCTAGCGATGTGGCGCGTTATTTCCGTGTCGTCTGCTCAGAGGGTTGCTGAAAACTCGCTCGTTGCGTGTTGTCTCGTCTGAATTTTTACGTCAGCCACCAAAGACTGAATCTCCTCGACCAACCATGGTGTAGCTTTGGGCTGTTATCATGTGGATTAATGTACCGCTATATTTACTGTAAACTTCTGCATCTGTTTTTTGTAAAATGGTGGGTCACAGAGATAAGTGTCTGACCAATCAGTGGTCTGCAGTGTTATACGTTACGGTTTAGTATCGCTTGGAACCTTGGCGGAGGGTGATACCAAAAAACTAGTACCGGGTACCAGATTCCAGGCCCTTTTTCGTAATGGAAATGCAAAAAGGCCGAGTCGAGTCGAGTCGAGCCGGTACCACACAGTGGAAACGCGGCATAAGTGTAAATGTTTGAGAACTACTGGACATAAGCGGTTGTCTTTCACCTGAACCCGAAGCGATGCCAAACAGGACTGTAATGATGGTAGAGGGTCTTCTGTCTCTTCCTTCCAGGTTGACATCATATTTGTGTTTTTTTTTTTTTTTTTTATCTTATATCAGCTGCTATTTTGTATTTCTGGTCAGTGTGCGCTCCTTCAACATGCCCATGTGGAACTTGCACGGATTTAAAGTTCCGCATTGACTGACGTCTTTAGTTACTTTTTCTTTTTCATAACATACTGTGCCGTTTCGGTACAGCTGTGTACTGAACCGAACAGGTATGTACCGAAACGGTTTGGTTCGGTATGTGTACCGTTAAAGACCTAATATGTTTATATCAGTGGTGGGCCATCAAGGCCTGCAAGGCCTTCTCTGCTGACCTAAAAAAATATCTGAATCCGAGACTGATGTTAATTATATTTTGTCCATGAATACTTATTAAAAACTTCCAAATGGTCTGTCTGCTACCTTTCATAGCTTTTCCCCTGGTTGTGCTGCTTCCAGACATGTGTTTTCATATTAAAGCTTTTAACCAGTCACATTTCAGCCACCATTTGTTGCCAGGCAGGGTGAAGGCCTTCATAATCAGTTCTGCTAGCCCTCTAAGAAAAGCATAAGTCTCGATGACGCTGTTGCTTCAACCAATCAGATTTTGAGTTGGCGACACCAGGGCCTTCTAGCAGGCATACTGAACGTGAGCGTAATCACACCCTTTGAACAGTACAGGTCCATTTTCGTGCAGTAATGTGTGGTTTCAGCACCACGGACAGCGCACAATCCCAACCACAGAAAACGCACATTATCAAAAGGCATCTTGTAAAAATAGGTTAACGTAGTTTAATGTCCGAAAAGAGCATCAATAATCACCAAAGTATGCATGGACATCTGTAATGCTGGGATAGACTACAGTACCTCCGCAACCATCTGGAGGATAAAGCGGTTCAGAAAATTAATGAATGAATGAAATAATGAATGAACAGTACTCTAAGTTACTCTATGTTAAGTTTTTTTTATGCAGAGGTGAAAGTGGACATGACTACAGATGTTCACATGAACTTTGGTGCTGACTGATCTCTGTTCTGTGGCATTCAACTACATTAAGTTATGTTTTTTATGAAACGCTTTAGAATGTCCCTCTTCTTCCACTGCTGTCGGACTGAAACAGTGTTAGATCTTCAAACCATCAACTTGCGAGCATGGTGAGTTTCATGTAGGGCTGATGTGCATTGACCTTATGACAAAATAATTCATGAAGTGTCTGTAGGTCTGACGTAGGAAGGTATCAAGGCACCCTTAGGAAGACCGTGACAACTGTATACGGTGTTTGTACGACTCAAAATCACGGCATTTTCTCACGGCGGCCTCAAGATGCTCTTGCGTTTTGTAAGACAGTCGTAAGAAACTACTGCTCCATCTACGAATGTCTACGAACTCCAGAACTCATACAAACCGGGAGATTCTCACGAACCCATCGTTCGTAAGAAGCTTTGTGACTGAGGCTTAAAGAAGCATCAATAATAACCTCATTAACTTGCAATATTATTTAGGAAAATAGCAACATTTTACTCACCAAAAATTCTGATTTGTACACAAACTCCATCCTCCTTTCTTTCCTCAAAAAGAGTTCAACTACTCTGCTGTACAGATTATCTGTGTGGGTACCGGTCGTAGTTAGTGGAGTGAAAGTGATGGCCAAATACTCTTCCTGGTTGTGACCGGCTTGCTAGCTTCGGAATTGTCTGATTTTTCTTAACAATGTCCAGCTTTTCTGGAAAAGTCCATCTTGAAAATGGCTTTGACAATAAATCTGCATCCAAATCCATTTCTTCTCCTCCTTCAGCCATTGTGTTTTGACAAAACAGCTGTTAAACCAACACAACTATATTTCTGTTGGTGCAGCTCTCTACAGATGCAGTTTGCTGGCTTTGGCTAGTATGCTCTCTTACTATCCAGTCAAAGGGTGTGATTATGCTGACGTTCCATATGCCTGCTAGAAGGCCCTGGTGTCGCCGACTCAAAATCTGATTGGTTGAAGCAACAGCATCATGGAGACTTATGCTTTGCTTAGAGGGCTAGCAGAACTGATTGTGAAGGCCTCCACCCTGCCTGGCAACAAATGATGGCTGAAATGTGGCTGGTTAAAAGCTTTAATATGAAAACACATGTCTGGAAGCCGCACAACCAGGGGAAAAGCTATGAAAGGAAGCAGACAGACCATTTGGAATTATTTAATTTTTTATTTAAGTATTCATGGACAAAATATAATTAACATCAGTCTGTGGTTCAGATATTTTTTAGGCCTGCAGAGAAGGCCTTGCAGGCCCTGACAGCCCACCACTGATATATATATATATATGTATATATATATATATATATATATATATATATATATATATATATATATAGCCTCAGGGCTCAAAGATTTGCGGTCAAGCACCACCCACAGGAGTAAACGTCACATAATAGGCCCTTTCCCACCAAAAGGCCCAGGAACTTTATTACCAGGAACTTATTTACCAGGAACTTTTTGGGGTAAAGGAGTTCCTGGTAACTGCGTTTCCACCGCACCCGAAAGGTCAGGGTAATTTATTCAAATCAGGCTGATGATGTATGAGGGAGCAGTAACAGAAACTGTAGTCCTGTTCATGTACATTCACAAACTAACCTCTAGTTCAATAAAATGACACAGTGCTGAAGTGGATGGGTTGGGTTTAACGTTTTACTGGTTGTTGAATCACTTAATCCATCTGGAATACATTTTAAATAAAGTTAACCATCATACCTTAATTTGTATTTAAAAATGGTAGAACATGTATTTTCAACTTCTCATTCCTTAAACTAAATCACATCTAACTTTCAGTGTGATGGATGGTTCTGTTTCATTTCTATTATTTTACAGATATAGTCCAGGTTCAGCCTAAAGTCAGACAGATTTACTCAAATGCCCGCAATTAATTCAACTGCATACTACTGATAAAAGTACTTATACTCATATTTTGATGCCTTGTAAATGAACAGAGAGTATTAGGTTAGATTTTTTTTTTTTTTTAATTAAAAATTGAAACAAAACAAAGGTGCCTTGAGATTAAAAGGGAAATAAACATGTGTGAAAGGTTCAGGTTTTTGGACCAGTGTGTGGTCCAGTTAGTCCAGGACAGCCGGTCTGGAACTCCATGGTCCTGGTCCCTTTTTCGCTTTCCTACTGGAAGAGTAATAAAAATGCTGAAATGAATAATGGAACACATGATGACAGATTCCTACCAGTGTGATGTGTCATGTGACATGTGTGACCTGGGTCATTGTAAACAGCAGTAGATGATGGACGAGGACACAAACGAGCCGCAGGTTCAGAAAAAGAGGCGAGTCTGTCCGGTCCATTTCAGGTGGAAATCACAAACATACAGAATAAATCAGTGTTCAGCTCACGGCGACAACACGAATACATCCAGTTCTGTGATTTAGGTTTAGTGTCAGATTGTTGACCAGTTAGCATTAGCATTAGCATTAGGTTAACTGGACTTCACTGTTGTCTATACATCTGATGTTCCACTGACTACTGTTACAACATGGAACCAACTAAACAGTGAATATTTCTGTGTTATACTTACCATTGGTTTGTTCAACAGTCAGATCCACTGCGACCGTTGTGGTCCTATAATTTCTTTTAATCCTGCATCAGTTTCTTCTTCTTTACTTGTATCTCTTTAGGCTTGTGTCTTATTGTGATGGCCCTGACCAGTTGGTTTGCTGGGTATTGTTGGTGTGTTTCTGTTGCAGAGGATTGGATACATCTGGTGCTGCCAGGAGGACATGGTTTGGTGCCTTGGAGGTGTGGCTGATTGGGATTGCTGACGAGCCACACCTGGTTGGGAGGTCATATAGGCCAGGCTTCTGCTGGATACTCTCTCTCTCTCCCTGGGCTGCTACTCTTCACATCTCGTCAGCCATGGCTGGACCCCTTGTACTTGTAAAATAAAGAATGTTCATTCTTTTGATAGCAAGACAACCGTGTGGTCTCACCTATGTGCTGTTGTGGCCTAGACAAGTTGGGCATAACACTTATATTTGGCTCTGACAACTTTTACTCGCTCGTTTTGTGTCAGTGATTCAAAGTCTGTCTGAATTTCCTCGTCATCCGTCCACTTGCTGTAGCTTCTATTTTGGTCCATTTTCTGAATTATCAAAATACAAAGCTTGTGGAAATTAAATGAGTTAAATATTGGTGGTGAACAGAATGCGGAAACGCTGCCAGTCTAGTCCACCACTGAGTGTTCTCCAGCAAACAGCTCCGCCCCGTAAAGTTCCTGGTAATCTGAAAAGTACTACCTCTCTACCAGGAACTTCTTCGGGGTAAATTCGGGGCCGGGGGAGGGTCAGTTACCAGGGTAATTTTCAGTGGAAACGCACCAGGAACTTTGAAAGTTCAGGGTAATACACAAAGTTCCTGCAAAAGTTCCTGTGGTGGGAAAGGGCCTATTGAAAAGAATGAAGACAACTAGAAAGGAAATACTTCAGCCAGTCATAGCTACTGGTGTATAGCTCACTAGGTAATGCTACAGACTGTGATGTGGCAGATCAATGACCGAATGCCACAATCATTTTTTCTGCACATTTTCAAACAGGGGGCATGGACCTGAAGGTGCCAGTAGATAAATCTGACATTGGTACTTAATCATGCATTTGTTTAATTCAAATATAGCACTGATACAACTATCCCATAGCACTGTAGCTTTAAAGGTCAGTGTTTCCTGTATGTTATCCCATTGTTAAGCCATAATATTCCTTTTCCTTCTTCCTACTTCCAACCCTGTTCACTCCTCTAGACTCAATATGCTGTAGTACTGTGTCCTTGAGCCTATAAAACGCATCTAGTTGTCATTCTAGGCAAGGCAAGGCAAGGCAAGGCAGATAGCACAATTCAAACACAGGGCAATTCATAGTGCTTTACAAAAATGGAAAAGAGACAGGTTAAAAACACACAATTACAATTACAATTAAAACATAAATAATAATCAATTAAAACAAAGTAAAGAGAAGGGTGCAGATAGAACCCTTTCAGTTGTTATATGCACAGTTGAACAGAGCCGTTTTCAGCCTGGACTTAAACATTCAAACATTCTACCACTTTACATACGATCATAAAGAGTCCAATGAAGCTGATAAAGCTACAAGTCTTAATCAAAGGAGTAAAAAATGTTCTGTTTGGCTCTAGCCTGTCACCTATCTCATGATAGTTCCCACCACATCTACATCAGCTGGCTCTGAAATAGAATAACGTCTGATGAGGTGTGTCACATCATCACACTTTGTGATATTTCAAACACTCATCTGTGCTGTCCAGTTCAGGAGGAGGTCAATAAACTAATAATTTAAGTCAATAAACACTTGGGCATGAAGTGAAGCGATGGAAACAGACCCAGAATTTAGGATTTAGTTAAAATCACAATCTGCTGCAGATAAAATGAATAACAATGGAAAGTTGTAATGTATTAAATACTGTATTGTTATGTACTTGAATTTAGCTCCTTCTAAACCTTGTCTGTTGTATTTAAGAAAGAAGTTATAGTAAAGGAGCACGGAGGCTCTGATGGTAACTGACTGAACCTGGGAATGAGATTTACAGCACCATGATCTTACACTAAACAACTGGATAACATCTCACTATGTAATAATCGATTATTGTCCATCCTTCCTATTGCCTACGAATGTAATAACCAATCGCAGCAGACTATCTGTCGGGCCAATCTATTCTAACATCAACATCGAGGACACGGACACTGTGCCTTTTTTTTGTTCTTACATTTCAAATAGCTTATATTTACAGTTGTGTAAAAAGAACCAGAACCAAAAAAAAAAGTAGGACCAATGGACCTGTATCTCATTAGCATGTTCTATCAAGACTCAGTAACAACTTGGATTTGCGAGGTTGTCAGGTTCTGCTGCTATGTTAGAGTCCTGTGGTCTTGATGCAGGAGAGCAATGTCCCAATAGAAGTGGGCGGTACTTTCACTGGAGGAGAACTCAGCTAATTAAATCAAAGTCCATGTATGACTTCTTATCAGTGCTCAGTAGTAATTATATTGATATCTCTAACAATTTCCATTTTATAAGCCATCAAAATATGGTTCATTTTAAGTAGAAAAAAACTGATGAATTTCTAAATAATAAAAATTTTTATTATCTAAAAATTCATCAAAAATGCAAAAGTCTATTTCTGTTTCAGAGAAGGAGATTGTTGAAATCTAGAGATTGGTGACTTTGAGTTTGACCCTTCAAGGTCACTCGAGGTCAAAGGTCACGGAACCAAATGAAAGTCCATATATGACTGTCAATCGGTGTTCAAGAGTAACTATTTTGATATCTCTGAAAATATGGTCCATTAGAAGTAATGGGAAATTTTTAATAATTCAAAAATTCATCAAAAATTCTAAATTTCTCAAAACTGTGACTAAACTTTGAAGACATTTTAAATGAATCCAACCAGTAGTTGGGAAGATGACGATGACGTCGCCAGACACAGCACCATCGCAACAGGTCATGGTCTGTCACCGGTGAGATAAAAACATCATTTGTAAGAGCTGCTGCATTTCTTAAGACTCCTAGTGGTTGGATACTGCCACTGCAATGAAGAGGTGGGGTCTGGAAGTCGCACTGTCTCTTCTCTTCTCTTCTCTTCTCTTCTCTTCTCTTCTCTTCTCTTCTCTTCTCTTCTCTTCTCTTCTCTTCTCTCCTCTCCTCTCCTCTCCTCTCCTCTCCTCTCCTCTCCTCTCCTCTGTCCCATGTGTTCTGTGTGAATATCAGATAACAATTGCTTGAAAACGAACCCAGTGAGACATCACCCACACAGAGGGAGGGGGGGGGGAGGGCGAGAGGGGGGAGGAGGGCAATGTCACATGCACTTCCATACAGGGAGCGAGGCAGAGAAAAGGGAATTTCTAACCATGAATAAGATGAAGAGAGTCTGAGAGGGCATTCAGGAAAAGAGTATTGTTAACGCTAATGAGGTGTGTGTGTGCACCTGTGTGTATGTGTGTAATTAGTGACTGGGAGCCAATGAGTGGAGGATAAGAGCAGGCCTTCAGGACGGCTGGAGGACACATGGCAAGGCCCAGGATTGTCCTCTGGAGATGACAGGGAAATGGAGGCTACTCAGGAAGCACTGTAAATCATATTACTGTTGAGTTTGAGTTGAGTTTATCTCCTTGTTTCCACACACTCTCAAAGAAGTGCGACGTGTAAGATGATGTTGACAAACACTTGAATGCTAAGTTCTGAAGAACCTTTCATCGAGATGGCATCTACCTAAGATTAAAATGCTGCAACGTGAAGGAGAAAAGTATCTTAATTCTCGTCACTGTGTCTAATTCAATGCTCGTGGTCCTAAGATTTATACAACGCAGTCAAAGTTACATTAGATAAGATGGAAATCTATTTGTCTATTGGGCAAATGGGTCAGAAAAACAACAAAAATATAAAAATGAATAAATAAAGTATTGTCAACCCTAAATACTAATATCATGTCGTAGCCATTATCTTCTTCTGTTTGGGGAAAAAAGAGAAACATTCTAAGTATTAAAATTTTAACTGAATTCTTTTTAACCCATACAGACCCAGTGCTACTTTTGTGGCAGTTCCCAAATGAATTTTTCTCTCTATTTAACCTTTCTTTAGTACTTTATCACCATTTATTATGACATTATCCTCTGTATTTTGTGTTTTTCAGTGTAAATAATATATTTTCCTGTATGTAATTTACTGAACATGTAGATGTTCATAATAAGCCTAAAGTTGGGGGTTATATCAGAAACAGACAAAACTGAGGAAAAAGTCACTCGTTCAGCAAATATATCAATAACTGAACATAAAAACAAGTCTCTCCATCCACTGTCATTGATCCAACTGCATGGGTTTTACTGGTGAATCGATCTTGTAGAAGATGAAGGTGTTTCCAGGTTCATACGGAGCCTCTGAGTGTCCAAATGAGTCATATCTGATGGCCATGAAAAGATGACAATATGCATTTTACACCAATTATTTGCATGTATAGATAGGATTAGTGGATTGATCAACAGGTATTAATTGTTTTAGATCAATAGGTTTGGTCGCCTGTGGCTCTTTGGGTCTGTATGGGTTAATAATGACATAAAATAATGTTATTTTTTTCAAGATATCACCACAGACTGTATGAAGTGGATGGAGCTACTGCAACATCACCCATTGGTTTTCAGACTCCTGTTTTTAAGCAAGAAGTTAGTGTTTTGGATGATACCATGTTAGATCTTTAATGCCAGAAGTGACCATATTTAGACAAAGAATGGGTGGAGGGGTAGGGGGTTTGGGAAAACAGTAAACAAAGTAGTCTGACAGACTGTATGCTATTAGTCATCATAGAAAACTGTAGATGAGCTTTTGTGAAATTTTTGAGATTCTAAAGCTTTATTCACAGCGGACTAGTTCCTATGAACCTGAGGTAATTCGTAATAATATCGGAGGTCGTCTTTGATCTTAATCTTGTGTAACTAAGTCTTCACTTGTAATTTGTTAAATAAAAATTTATTAAGTAAAAATGTGCCTATTTCACATTTTCAGGCAACCTCTTTTGTTTCTCCCATGCATTTATTAAGCCTCTTTCCTGGTCAACAATGGAGGCTCATGATAACAAATGAAAGTTTTAAAGCTGATGCTGCCATATCGCAAGGATATTTACTCAAAAATAAATAAATCCATTCGTAAAGTGATATCTCAAAAGATAATGAGATGGATGACATGCACGACAAAAACAGTAAATAATTTTTTAAAAATGTATTTATCTTTCAATAGTTATCTGTAAATAGTGACCCTGGCCTCGACATCAGAACCTGGGTAATAGTCCTACAAATTGGAAATCATGTGTAACAAGTCATGCAATAATCTTCTGTTCTGATAATTTTCTGTTCTCCAATAACAATGTAATATTTATTCAATATTTGTCAAAATATGAATGCACTATTTTTATACAGACTTGGTTCATAGGTATACATATTATTTCATAGATATTCATACTGTTTTCATGGGTAATACTGTTAATATTGCATCTATTCATATTTTGTCCATTTTAATTTTTTACTCTATTTGGTTCTATTCTTATGTTACTTTTAAACTGTCAAATTTATATTCTATTTTGTTATCTTATTTTTAGCTTTTGTAATTTTATTTCTGAAGTACCGGTGTTTTGCTAATATTGTTGCATTGACCAAAGTAGCAATCCTAATTTCATTGTACACACAATGACAATAAAGGCTGTTCTATTCTATTCTATTCTATTCTATTCTATTCTATTCTATTCTATTCTATTCTATTCTATTCTATTCTATTCTATTCTATTCTATTCTATCCTATTCTGGAAATTTGAGTAAAAAAAAAAACAGCTGTAGAATGTAATGTCACTGTAAAAATCAAGGACAGACCCAATATAGACAGACGCAATATTAATAAATAATGACAACTTTGAATTTGTTGATGACAAACAGGTTATTATATCAGAAACAGACAATTGAAGAAAAACAGACTTTTTCAGCAAAACACAGTCTATTCTATTTAGGAAATTTGAGTAAAAAATAAACAGACTTTTCTTATCCTAATGCAAATGTGCCAAATAAAACACATATGTGGGGAGTTAATTTCCAAATCACCAGAGGTCTACAGATTATACTTGTCCCATGTGAAGAGAGCTCAATGCGTACAGTGTGAGACGCCAACCTATTATTTTGACCAGCAGGATAGATTCTTTTTCATCACAATGGTAGAAATGACTTCCAACCGGAGAGAAAATATTACAGATTTTCATTTGCTCTTGCGTGTCGACATGTCCACCTGCCTTGATGTGGTTGACATTTATATTCACCATATAAGCTTTCCACCAAAAATGACGTATAATACCCTTTTGTATTCTAAACATTTGCATTAAATTACCCTCAGTTTGCAATTTAATTATAATTTAGAACATTAAAATGTAAGACAAGTGTAGAAGAATTATTCAGAGATTCATAGACAGATAGATAAATAGATAGATAGATTGATGGAGCTGTATCTGCATGGAAAGGCGATCCTGAAATGGGACCCTGACAGCTGGTCAACAGGTGGCCACTGACAGACCCTCTTTTCTTCATTGTGCCTAAAGCAGCACAGACACACACTCCTCAGGCTCAGCACCCAAAGCTATCAGGTGAAGGAGACTAAAGAGGGGAGGGATGCTTATGGGTGAGCAAGGGGGGAGGGGAAAGGCAGACCTACCGTGCACCTGTCTGATGATCCCACCTATGGCAGAGCCGATAGAGAGTAATGTTATAGCCCCCCCCCCCCCGTAAAACCACTTGGTCCCATACACCACCTGGACTGACAGTAAAAAACCTCTTCCACCTGTGTGTGTGATCACTGATGTGCTCAACAGGTTGTTTTTTTTTTTTCTCCATAAGTGCTTTAGAGTCCTTAGCAAATTTGTACTAATACCCTGCACTAGGATGTGACATGGGCCAAAAATTTAATCTAAATGACAAAAACAATTTCAAGATAGCTATCTTCATTAACCTATAAATACTCAAACATCCACCGTCAACCAAAACATCTACTGATTTAAAATGTTTAATACCTGTTGATCCACTAATCCTATCATTACATGTAAATAATTGGTGTAAAATACAGCTACTCATCTTTTCATGGTCATCAGATATGACCCATTTGGATGTTCAGAGGCTCCGTAGTGAACATGGAAACACTGTCATCGTCTACAACATTGATTCACCATTAAAACCCATGGAGCTGGATCAGTGACAGTGGATGGAGACACTTGGTTTATGTTCAGTTAATGGTATACTGTATTTTACCGAAAAAGTCTGTTTTTCTTTAGTTTTTTGTGTTTCTGATTTAAAAGCCTGTTTGTCATCAACAAATTAATTCAACATTGTCATTATTTATTAATATTGCTTAATCAATATCTCCTTGATTTTTATCTCCTTGATTTTTACAGTGACATTACATTCTACAGCTAGGATCTGTTCCTGAAAAAAGATAATATTAGCACTGATTTGCAACCTTGTTACTGTAATTAGAGTAACTGGGTGATCACTGATCAGATCCAGTTTGTGGTCATGTTGACATATTTATTTGTCATTCCTGTGGTCTTTAGTATTTATTCATTTATTCATGGCTGTGGCTCAGTTGGTAGAACAGGTTGTCCAATGACCAAAGGGTTAGTGGTTCAAATCCTGGCTTCGACTGTCCACATGTTGACATGGCAACAGCTGCCTACTGGTGTGTGTGTGTGTGTGTGTGAATGAATGAATGTAAGGCTTTGCTAAGCACTTTGGGCACCATGCTGGTCTGTAAAATGCGCTATATAAGTGTACTCTGTAATATTATATTATGATCTATTATCGTTGAACCCTGTTTCTTTGTGCAACTCCCATTTCAACCCTCTTACCATATCATTTTAATTAAAATAAGTTAGTAAGTCAAGTCTTATCTTAAATACATGACAGAAATTGTAGAATAAAAGGTACATTTTTCAAAACTTTTGATGCCTGGCTTGAAAGTACTTGAGAGCTAATGCTAGCCATGTGCCATGCGGTGAAGGGGTTGTTATTCATCAGATTTTCTATCTTTACTATGTTATCTAAACCCAACATTAACCCATTTTCCTTTTGATAACAGTATTTACTTGTCCCACCTTTAATGTGACATCAGAGGAAAATGGCCACCATGTGTAAATGGTCTCTTGGTTTAGTAGTTTTTTTAATAGCTGCATTGTCTAAATCTTTACATTTTTGATGGGGTAACTCGTCATCTGTAGCCTGTTACATTTACAAAAAAAAAACACTCCCGTCACTTGTGGTCAAAATAAATAACTGAGTCAAAACCAAATAAAGAGGTGTGTATTAAAAGATAAGATGTGGTTAAGAAAAAAAAAAAAAAAAAAAAAGAGGGGGAGGGGTGGAGATGTCTAAGGGGGATCTAAGTGTGTCTCGTTTGATGCTGATCAATGGCTCGTAGATACTATCCCCTTCATGTCACATTACCATCTCTATAGGAGCCGTGATGGAGAGTGGAGTGGTGTTGCGGGGGACGGTGGGGGTGGGTGTAGGTGTGTGTGGATGGATGGAAAAAAAACACAAGTGATGAATGAGTGATGAAATAAGGAGGAATGAAATGAACAGGAGGAGGAAGAGCAAGACGTGACAGGAGAGAGCGGAGAGTCGGACTGGAGAGGGGAGGGGGAGGTATAATTTCCTTTGGGGAAGGGGTGGTGGGGGTGGGGGTGTCTAATGGCTTTGGGTGCTGCCTTTATTAGCCCAAGCACCTCGTAGATGATGGGATAAGACAAGTCTTGAGATGATTTTCCAGAATTTTCCATGATTTTCTATGCTGGCTGGGTCATTTATTTGTCACTATTAACTGCTATTACCAGCTTTTATGGTGAGAATGCAAATGGAGGTCACACAAAAGAGGAAATTCTGCACACTTTTAAGCTCCAGCTAGGTAATTTAATTCTCTTTTTGAAACATTCTCCTTAGTGCAGATCAAAATGTTGCCTACCTCAGACAGAATGCTTTAAAATGAGGATTAAATCATCAGGTTGGAGCAGAAGAGGGTGTAGACTTTTCTCTTCTTTGAAACATTTTTAGCAAAATGTTTTAATATTTGTGGGTTGAATATGTACATTTGACCCCTCCTTTTGGGAAATAACACTGGAAGCAGAACATTTACATTATTAAGTCATATATTATGTTAATTTTACTCATAATTTATGTAAAATAGCATAAATTCTTTTAAAATTTTGAGTTTGTCAACAGAAAGTGATGAATATTGTAGTATTGTAGCATTGAAGATTGTATTGTAATACAGCTCTAAATTTGAAGACATCGCTACAAGTTTCTTAAGCAAACTCAAAAGGTTTTTTCATTATATTTTGACATATATTAGACAATAATATATAAATTGTGAAGAATTCATCTTCACAATAGACTATTAAGTCCTAAAAGGTAAACAACAAAACAAACAAACAAAAAAAAAGGTAAAAGCACACAAACATCTATCTTTCTTGTAATGTAAAAACACTCAAATGTCGATCTTGGTCTTTAAAGATAGTATCATGCAAACTTTATAGTTTTAAAGCTAAAAACATGCCAACATCTCTCTAAATCTTATGGCAAAAATACAGAAATGTTACTCTCTATCTTAAAGGTAAAATATGCAAACAGTGTATATAGTCCTTAAGGCAAAAACTGAGATTAATTGAGCTAATCTCAGCCAGGCTTTAGGGTAGAAATGTATTAATGTCATATCTGATTTTAAATATTAAAACAGGCAAACCTTGCGTATGATCTTAACCCTATAAGACCTGCAACTTCCGAATTATGTTTTTGTCTTTCCCAAGTGATTTATCATCATTATTATAATATTGTCCTTTGTATTTAAAAAAGTTTCAGTGAAAATCAGGTATTTTCCTATATTTAATTTATTGATCTTTAGATGTTTGTAAAAGCACAGAGCAAATTCAAACGTTATTAGATCAAACCAGAAAAAAGTGTGGAAAAAGTGCCTTTTTTGACACAATATATCAGGGTGCTTCTATGAAACTGGTCCCTAAAAACAGGACATGGGGGCTAAAAATTCAAACCAAATGTAGACTAATGTTATGAAGTAAGTTTTGAAACACTTTGCGTTTATTTTAAAAATATATATTTACTGAGATAAAAGAGAAACTATTTTTCAGATATAACACATTTTTATATTATTTTACATTATATTTAATAAAAAATTTGCATGTAACATGGTCAAAAGGACACTAAAATTATGTGCTACTATTTTTTTTTTTTTTTTTTTTTTTTAATATCTCTTTATTCTCTCACAGGCACATTTTGGGAATTGAACTAATTATGCAAGACAGAGTGTTTCACAAAAATGGCCGCTGTTGCAAAATCATTTTCGATTTATATGCGTTTAACTGGGCAGGTTCTGCATGTAACAGAACATGATGGGTTACATACAAAACCTGGAATGAGACTGCCAATTCATGAAAAACCTGCATGTCTGAAAAACCACTAGGATCATCAAATTTAAGTGTCTTTATTTATAGTGGAATATGAGACCATTTCAAGCCATGTGGTCCAGATAAAATGCACTGACACCTAGGTAGTTTTTCATGTCCCAATTTTGGTCCTATTTTTGGCTCCCCTATGTGGGAGCGTGAAGTTGGTTCTGTTTATGGCACCAGTTCTGTTTAAGGATCCAGTTCCGTTGAAGGATCTAGTTCCGTTTACGTAACCAGTTCTGTTTAAGGATCCAGTTCCGTCTAAGGATCTAGTTCTGTTTACAGAACCAGTTCCATTTAAGGATCTCGGAACCAGTTCCGTTTACGGAATCTATCAATCAGTGTAAATAACTGAGGTAAAATGCAGTTTGTCATCTTTTTGTGGACATCGGGTATGACCCATTTGGACGTTCAGAGGCTCCGTAGTGAACATGGAAACAGCATCCTCTTTTACAACACTGATTCACCAGTAAAACCCATGGAGTCTGACAAATAGCAGTGGTTGTAGACACTTGTTTTTATATTCACTAAATGATAGGTGCTTCTGTGAAATGGTACATTTTGGTATCTGGCACTTTGCCACCTATTTTAGACCCAATAATAAAAGAGAAATTTAGACATATTTCCCCCAGGATGTACCTAATGATGACCTCAGATAAGTGCAAAAAAAATTATGCTCTTGCTCTGAGCCATCCCAAAATTAATGATTAGTGGATCAACACTTATTAAACATTTTAGATCAGTAGATGCTTTTGGTGGATGTGCATATATGAGTCTTTATGATCTTAAAGGTAAAAACATACATGTGTCATAACTGGTTTTAGTTATAGAAACACTCAAACATCTGTCATAAACATAGAATCCCACAAATTCCATGCTCAGTCTGAAAGGTAAAAACAACAATAATGTTCTACCCAGTTGTAAAGCTAAAAGTGCACAAATTTCTTTCTGAATTAAAGGTAAAAAATATCAAAATGTTGCTCTCTATATTAAAGATAAAACATGTAAACAATGTGCTCAGACCTAAAGGAAACAAACTGAAATAAACTGAACTAAATATTGCACCCAGTCTTAAAGGTTAAAAAAAAAAAAAACCACAAATGTTATATACAGTCTTAAAACTTTGGACCTGGAGTTTCGATGGGATTATTGTAGCTGCTGGATAAGAAATCTTCAGATACATTTAGTGTTGAATGCATAGAAGTCTTCTTTTCTTTTTTTGTTACCTTTTACAGTATTAAAACTAAAGGACATAATGGGAATGTAATTCTGGATGACATGCAGCAAAGGTTCTTAAACCTCCAGGCCAACCCTGCATCCCCTCAGACATATAAAGTCCATTGTTTCTCTTTTCGGTTTGCCACCCAGGCCAATAAAATGTCAGCGGTGCAGGGTTTAGTCCCTCTGCACACAAGACTTCATAAAAAAGGTCACTGCAAAAGTTGAAGAGAAATTCCTTGTGGCCTCAAATAACCTGATGAGTGAAATGTCAAATGGTTTTGACAATCAATAACAGTAGCCAGCCATCGAAAAGGTCTCCATCACTCTGTTTCTATTTGTGTGTGTGTGTGTGTGTGTGTGTGGGGGGGGGGGGGGGGGCACAGATTATCGTTGCTGCAATTTTAGAAAGCGACTTTACCTGTTGCTCCATTGTCTGGTATTATGTGACATTTTGGATTTGTGTGATTAATACATTAATAACTCAAACTTAAAGAGTCACTTCAGTGAATACTAAACTATTCTCGCCTTGGTGGCCCCTAAGGTCAAAGGTGAGGATGTAGGAAACAAAATCAACTTTCTATTACGGTGTGTTAAGGTCCGATCTGTTACTATTCTGTCGCCGTTCAGATGCAGATCAGTGTTGTCTGTGTTTGTGCTGTTCAGCCTCTCCAT
The DNA here is from genome assembly GCF_902148855.1 of Sphaeramia orbicularis. Lineage (NCBI taxonomy): Eukaryota > Metazoa > Chordata > Actinopteri > Kurtiformes > Apogonidae > Sphaeramia > Sphaeramia orbicularis. The sequence continues at coordinate 38,115,234 of NC_043975.1, read as the reverse complement.
ACACCTCTCTAACATAAGCACACACTTATTTATACTCAATTACTGACTAGACTTAATGAATGCTACAGCAGTCTCATGTGTATATGTGTATGCATGTGCACACTGAAAACAAAAGGAGGGGAGCGGGAACAGGAAGAGTAAACCTTGAGCTACAATGCACAGGGAGCATTATGGGTACCTACAAGAGTTCTGCACGCTAATATAGCTCGTCCTTGAATTAATGACATTCAAGTCCCACAGAACAACACGGTAATGTGGCAGTAATTCAAGTATACCCTAAGCTGCAGTCACGTTGGACCATTTTACCCACTTCAAACTGTAAGTTATTAGTGGTTGGGCACCATCTGGTGGACAAATAAAACACTTCTGTAACCACAACAGGCTGTTTTAGCTGTTAGCTATTACAGCCTTTCTCAAATGGGGGTACTTGTACCCCAGGGGGTACTTGGAAGAAGCCCAAGGGGTACTTAAATTTTTTGGGGGAAAATACATTAAATAGGTCATCATGTACTGAATACAAAATAAATAAGAATTAATGCTGAAATATGAAACACAGTAAATACATACATAAATTGACACTTTTGACCTTATTTCATTTCAACATTATTAAAAACTGGAAGAAAACAAAGATAATGTGTGCCTGTGGATAAAGTCAGTTCACATATCAACACAATCCCATCTTAGACAGAACGTCAGAAGTCTAAGCAGAAGATAGAAAACAACAGAATTTTATGTTGTTGACTATTAAGGAGTAGAAATACTACATATAGATCCTTCCAAATGAAATACTTGTTTTCAAAAACATGGAAGTGAGATAGAGACTACATTAAACAGGTCAACACAAACAACAATTAAATGAGACTGCTTTCCACCTTGATTCGTACAAATTTTCTTTGGTTTATGGTGCATAGTAATGGGTTCGTACAATATGGGACCTTTAAAAAAGCAAAAGTTTTGATATTTCATATCATGCATTTTTTTTTATTTAACCTTTTTCAGCTTCTAAAAATCAAGGCTTTCCTCATAATACCTGAAAAACCTCAAACTAACACCAAAATGTAATAATAAAAATAAAACCAGTGAATTCCACTGAATAAAACTGATTGAAAACAAGTTAAAACTACTTATGCAATGATAATACAAACTAAAACTGAAATTACACCAAAAACCAAAGTGAAAATCTAAAAGAAAACCCACACTTGTTTGTGTAATGACTAGGCATAGAAAACCAAACTAACTTTGTGTGTATTTGTGTTTATTGTCAAGTAGCTAAAACGCCACCACAATTAATTAAAAAAGACACAAATTCAGCTCAATAACACCTATTCACAACAAAGAAGATGAATAATATACAGATGTGTTCTTTACATGTAACATGGGGTAAATACAAAAATCTGTGAAAGCAGTGCTTTAAAGGCTGATACATGGCACAAAATGACAGGATGTGTGTTTGTGTCATTGTGTCAATAAGGCACAGTTAAGTATTGTAATTGTAAGGAAATCCATTAAATGAAAAGCCTGTTATATAAATGAAAAGCCTGTTATGACTTGGGGGGGGGAAAATCCCATCATGGCAGTCACAGGGTTAATGTTCCTTTTGTCCACTTGGGGGTGCTGTGAGGCCAGTTTCACTTGAAGAGACACTGGCAGGAAAAGAAATGCCTTAAAGAAACTATGAACATTCTCCTTTCACTTGTGACCCATTTTAGGGTTAGGGTAATGGTTACATTTGAGCTGTGTTCACCCTGATGTAGTTTAGGTTGCATTTCAGCCACATGTTCAACACAGAAACAAGTACATGTTCCCCTCAAATGCAGTCTAATACATGCAGTTTGGCCTTGCACTTCCTCTACAGTCCTAACCCTAACCCTAGGGTCCCATGAAAAGGGTGGATGTTAAAGGGTTAACACTCTTGCACATGTAAAACTCAGTGTGACTAGGCCAGCTAGAGATCAGACACACTGGGATCAGTCATGAGTCTTTTCAGTCCGCTTCAGTTTCATCACCATGCATGTAAATGTGTTCAGTGAATAACAAAGCCTACAGGCTGTCATGCATTCTTCATACTGGGTCTGTTGTACACTTCCACACAGGACAACAAATATCATCTGAAACTGCAGGAACATCCGCACAGAATCTTAACATGTTCAGGATACAATTTTTCATCAATGTGTTAGAAAAACACTTGCACTGAACTATAGTACCGTGTTGAAATGTCAGCTTCCTCTGTAGTTTGAAATGTTGAGACCAGTCTGAGCAGTGCAGATCCATAAAAGAAAGAGCTGATGTTCAGAGGAGGTGGGCGTTCAGATCGTACTTCTCGCAGAATTTGTCCGTGATTGGGATGCAGGTGAGGTATTCGCACCACTCACACTTCACAGGGTAGACGTAGAAAAGGACAGCCAGAGCAGAGAACAAACCCAGGAAGATGAGCAGGAAAACACAGATCTGGACCCGTTTCCGGTACATATCAGAGCGGCCAAAGCTAAGGGGGGGCAAAAATATAAGACAGCGTCAAACAGATGTGTCATATTGTTACAAATATCCCACCAGACATCCTTTCTTCACCTACCTGATATATGGCAGGAAGGCAAAGGACAAGAAGAACCCTGATACAAAGCCGCAGATGTGGGCAAAGTTATCAATCCAAGGCAGCAGGCCGAAAGAGAAGAAGAAGACAGAGATAGCCAGCAGCTTGGCAAATGCTCGCCACGGTCGCTCAAGGATCTGCCAGCTCTGAAAAAGCTCCACAAACAGACAGGCCAAGATGCCGAACTGGCTTCCAGCAGGACCCACCTGAGAGCGAAGGAAAAACAGAGAAAAGCTCAGCTGCAGGTCTTCACACATCAGTTAGCTCGTACTGTTCCACCTCAGCTGCCTGTAGCTGGACTGGTCATGTTCCAATACATCACACACTAAAACTTTAAGGCCTTTTTAAAACCAGTGTGAATGCAATTTAAGACCTATTTCTGCTCTCCACTCACTCCAATACTTCTGAAACTGCTAATACTACTGTTTGCTTGTTCTGGGTATATTTAGCTCGGTCAGTAGGCCATGAGTCATTGTGAAGACGATATGTCTGTCGTCATCTTCGACATCATCTCCATCGTTGTCTTCCTTGTCGTCTTTGTCTTCCTCGTTTTCTTCCTTGTCATCGTCATAAGCAACTTCATCAAACATCTCTGATACAACTCCTGGTCAGATTCATTTTAAATTTTATACGTAATTTCCTTGGGACAATGTCTCCAAAGTTTGCTCCCATTTTTGAGAACTTAATATTTTTGAATTTTTGACAAATTTTTGAAATATTAAACATTTGCCTTTTGGGTCATATTTTGATGGACATGGAAATGGTTAGAGATATCAAAATAGTTACTGTTGAGCACTGATAGGAAGTCATACATGGACTTTCATTTGGGTCCATGACCTTTGGCCTTGAGTGACCTTGAAGGGTCAAACTCAAGATTACCTGTGTCTAGATTTCAACAATCTTCTCCAAAACTACTGGTGGGATTCATTTCAGACTTTATTTGTAGCTTCCTTGGAACAATGTCTACAAAGTTTCTTAAGGCTAAAGATGTTCATTTTGTCTTCTGTTTATGTAAATATAATTTTTTTTTTTTTTTCTTGTCTGAACAAAAGAAAAAATTATATTTACAAAGTTTCTTCCCAGTTTTGAGAAATGTAGATTTTAAAATTTTTGATGAATTTTTAAAATATTAAAAATGGGCCTTTACTTATAACAGGCCATATTTTGATTTATTATTGATTTGATTTAGGATTTATTATTTTATTTGGTTTATAACATGGAAATGGTTAGAGATATCAATGTAGTTACTGTTGAGCGCTGATAGAAAGTCATATTATGAACTCAAGTAATTAGCTGAGTTCTCCTCCAGTGAAAGTACCACCCAGTCCTATTGGGGGATTGATCTCCTGCATCCAGACCACAGGACTCTAACATAGCGGCAGAACCTGACAACCTTGCAAATTTAACTTGTTATTGATTCTTGATAGAACATGGTGAGCTACAGGGCCATTGGTCCTATTTTTCAATTTCATAATGAGATGAGAGGTGACATTGTACCTCTGCTCTATAAGGTAGAAAGATGGCTGAGGCCAAGTTGCCTGTGATGCCACTCAGCATGTAGATGATGGAGATACGCAGCCAGCCGGCCAGCTTCTCCAGATCCCTCAGGACTGTCATCTGGAACAGCACTGACACCAGACAGTGCAGAATCCTGTGTAAAGACAGGAGAGAGTTTTCAATACTAACTACATGCATAAATCCAGCTGTTTCTTTTTCTAGACGTCAGGGTACAAATATTTCCAATTGGGTCATGTCAGCACTGAAAACACTGGCACACCACACTCCCTGCTGATTTGTAACTGAGGCAAATAAAACTACTATTTTTCGTCAAATAAACCCCTGATCTCGGTGTAGCTATAACTACAGTTACGTAGAAGGATGGACAGAGTTAAGAGAGTCCACTCACCCAGCATGGAGGAAGAGGGACAGCCAGAGTCTGGAGAACTGATCTGGGATCTCTGGGTTGAGGAAAGGAAGTAGACCACACACATCATCCATACAGGCCACCTGAGGCAGAGAAAACAATGACGACTGTAAAGGCCACCAGTCAGGATGAGGAGTCACTGTCCTGTGACGTTATCTCAATTCAGTCCAAAGTCCTTTAGACTTCCAAAGGACCACAGGCTCCAGTGGCGCAATCGGTCAGCGCGCGGTACTTATAAGACAGTAATCTGCAGAGCAATGCCGAGGTTGTGAGTTCGAGCCTCACCTGGAGCAGCGAACTTTTATAGATGACTGCATGATAGATAAAACAGGGATTGTTGTAAACACTTAACAGAGAGGATAACTTTGGGATTAAAGCTGTATTATTGGGAAAATGATCCTTTCCGCTAATGAAATTTGTGTTCAAGTGCTTTTGTTGTTATAGCGAAATGAAAAGTGGCCATGTTGCTAAATGCTATTAATGTGCAAAATCATTAGCTAACAGCGGCAGAATGTTAATAAAAGTATCATTTATCATTCGCGATGAAACCCTTGTTACTCTCCGCCATGTTGAAAAGGTCAAAGGTTATTTTCATCTTGGCAGCTTGTGAATCCAATTTTTTTCCCAGCTCTCCAGTGGAAAATACGACATGAGGGGGCGTTCATGTGCAATTTTCAGATCGTAACAGGTATTTACCATAATTCCCATAGCACGTGAAGGCAGGAAAAGAAGAGTTTATCGATGTGTCAACAAAATTGCTGTTTCTTGTCATACCTGTGAGCAGAGAGTAGCCTCCTCGTGGAAGTAGCCGTGCATGAACTCACAGTACTCTCTGGAAGTGATTTCACATCTACAACATGAAAACATCTCTTTAGTTTCATTCGAGTCAAATCTCATGAAAACTACAACAACAGCTAGTTGTGAGTTTTAGTGTGGTGCCACTGACCTATAATTATATACATTCTGCTGCACAGGCTTTGTAACCTGATAAGAATAGTCATGGTGGAGGGACTCTTACCGCCCTTTGGTTCCGATGCAGCAGGGTCGACCTGTGATTGTGCAGTCGATGTGTGGAAGATTGGTGTGATTCCCAGAATTATACCTTGTGCAAACCTGCAAATCATACATACAGACTCAAACTTTGATTCTGCTTCAGTGGTGAAATTGTTCAGTGTGCTGCAGTAATGTGTGGTGAGGTTCATGGCTGGTGAGGCACTGACTCTTTCAATCAGATCTACAAATATATGAACCAAAAGAGTATCCTATTCACCATTTAATTGGCAACAGTTAACAGGTCATGTTTCATATCTCTTGTCAGCATTCTTTACACATACATACATGATGCATATTTCATTTAAGGTCAGAATTAAATTTTCAGTCAAATTATGTTGGATATGTAATCTTCCATTTAGAGACTAAGGCGGAGCGAGAAGGAAAAATAAACAAATCGCTGCACTTGACTTGTACAGGGGTTGGACAAAATAATGGAAACACCTTCACCTCAAGATGATAATGCCCCAATCCATACAGCCAGAATTGTTAAAGAATGGCATGAGGAACATTCTAATGAAGTTGAGCATCTCGTATGGCCGGCACAGTCCCCAGACCTCAACATTATTGAGCATTTATGGTCAGTTTTAGAGATTCAAGTAAGACGTCGATTTCCACCGCCATCGTCTCTAAAAGAGTTGGAGGGTATTCTAACTGAAGAATGGCTTAAAATTCCTTTGGAAACAATTCACAAGTTGTATGAATCAATACCTCAGAGAATTGAGGCTGTAATTGCCGCAAAAGGTGGACCTACACAATATTAAATTATATTTTGTTGATTTTTTAAGGTGTTTCCATTATTTTGTCCAACCCCTGTAGGTCATGCAGTCGCAAGAAGAACCTGTGCGTTCGCGAGCACCCTCTGCCATGAGGCTGGAGTACTGGCTGCCTCACTGAGTGCTTTTTTATGCAGTTTTGTGACTGATCTGCCAGACTGAATAAGTTACACACATACATTACCCAGACTATGGAAAGTCAGGGTGTATAATCAAAGTGTTTGAAACCATTTTATTGTCGATATACAGAGAGACAGCAACACACTCTAATTGTATGGAATGGCATCACGGTTTGGGATTAGTGAGGGATTACATGAGCTGCTGCCACACCATGCATCCCTTCCATATATTTAAACGGGAAATATGGAAACTGTGCAGTTTTTAATTGAAAAATAATCAAAATTATTGGAATCACTCAGAAAATAAGTTCATAGTACAGATCAGTGGACAAATATCAACATTTATTTTATCATTATTTGTTTTTGTTTTTTTAATTTTCATGATGACAGGTTAGGCTCTGCCTCCCCTGCTTCCCCTGACTGCACGTCACTGGTGTGCAGTACTTATGAGGGAAGGACATTGTGTCATAACTTTCTGATGCCACCCCAGACATATGGCAGTTATTTAAGAGAATCTAATGTGCTAAGTATTGATACATAATTGTATCTGCACTTGGAAATGTGCTGAACAAAATCAAACCCTGCAGTAAATCTGGGAATCCACACTTATGTACAGCTCTGTCACTAATATGTCAGTATTGGTCCTGGCTATGCTTCAGGTGTTTGGGATAGCTGTGTGATCTGTCACGTGCTTCATATTTGGAATAGACTGTAAGGAGGATCTAGTAAAAGATTCATATTTGGGGCATTCTACATGGTCAATGAACTGGGTAATGAAAGGAAATCCTTATTTTATGTCAACAATTGATCCTTTTTTCAAGAAAAGGTTATTTTGTGACATTGAAGCATATGTTTCTCATGCACAGAGAACAACTGTCCATGATATACAGAAAGTTGTTGTCTTAGGGACCTTATGAGAAGTGAGTGAATTTTTTTATTTTTTTTTTTAGATTTCCTGCTTTATTCTGATATTCATGGTAGAGAGACATGAAGGGGAAGAGACCGGGGTATCAGCCAGACTCAGATCACTGTTTCAAGGACTAATACATGGTAAACACTGCACCACGTGGACCACTGAGGTTAGATTCATGTAAAACAAAACGCCCACACAAGCACAGTTACATTAAAGAACAGAGACAGAGTTGATTAATGGTGGTCCAGAGGAAAATGGACCGTTACTATCCTGTCTAAAAGGATGCAAAGATTGTACTATTCTGTAAAATATCCCCCATTTCTGTTGAGGAATGGGACATTTTTACCCCGTCCCCCAAAGGAGAGGCAAGGGGTATTGTTTTTGGTTTGGTTTGTTTCTTAGTTTGTTTGTTAACACTCTAGCAGCAAAACTGTAGCTTGAATTCACACTAAATTTGGTTTATATATTGCCAGTGGCCCAGACTAGACCTCATTACATTTTGGGAAAAATAGGTCAAAGTTTGAATTTTTTATGAATTTTAAAATCTTTCCTTTTCCCCCTTTACTTATAATGGGCAAAATTTCTAATGTCTCTAGCAGCAAAACTATTGCTTGAATTCATACCACATTTGGTTTATACATTGCCAGTGGCCTAGAATAAATGTTATTACATTTGGGGAAAAAGGTCAAAGTTTAAATTTTTTATGAATTTTTTACATCTTTTTTTTCCTCCTATTTATTTATAATGGGTTAAATTTCAAATGTCTATAAAAACATCAAGTTTGTTTCAATGTACTTCAAACTTGGCAAATATATAGAGGCAATTGATATGCTGACATCAGCACACACATAGACATGATGACATCGGCTGGATCGATGCCAAAATAAGCTATAATATGTGTGAGGGGCGGGGTTTGTTGTGCCTGGCACCACTTGTTTGCTGTAGATTTGAGTTGCCAAACAGCAAAGAAGGAAATTTTTGCAATGAAATATAATGCAAATGGCCACTGTGCTTGTGTCTCGGATGTCTTGTTTAGCCATGATGGTTAAATGCAAGACAATAAAGAAATCTGTACTTACTGGCCACTTGGTAATATCATCAGGCCACTCGTGAGGTGAAACTGAGGCTGGCTCCAGACAGATTCTACAAAATTAAGAGCAATGAAGTGATCCTTAAACCTATACCCGCCAGACAGAAGGACTGATGCTTCATTCATTTCACTCTGATGTTACCTGGGGTCCTGATGGCACACGGAACCATACTGACGGAGTTTACTGTTCAGATGCGGAGCACTGGGATGCTGAGGCCACTTCACCCATACTGCCAGGGTAGTCTGAAATAGGAGGGGGGAAAAAAGATTCAGGACCTACTGAGCATGTGCAAAACTGAGACTGTAAATGCTTCGGTTGATTTCACCAACCGAACACTCCTCTTGCAGAGTCTGGAGGCAGCCGGAGCGGTCGTTCCTCACACAGCAGCCTGACTCTCTTTCTTTCTCTCTCTTTTCCTGGATCAGCTTATGGATCTCTTGGTCTTGGCGCATGCATGGGGAGAACTTCGCTCCCAAATGGATCAGTGCTTCCTGCGAGACACAAAAGATGATATTACCGCTGATTGAATGAGGCATGAAGGAGCTTCTGAGTTTCATTTCATCACAATTACAGAAAAGTTAGACTGAAGGCACTCACTGAGCTTGGACCAACCCAGAAGTTTTGCTGCTGCACAAATTTCACATTCTCATATACTCCCTTGTTCCTCAAGACCTATAGGAGAGAAGAAAAAAACCACTTGAGTCAGTCATTTTAAGAGGAAAACTCAAATCTGACACGGCAAGAATCAGGAGTGTAAAAAAGGAGCTCACCGAGTCGACAGTTTCATGTTGTGAGAAACCCACGGGAGCAATGCCGTAGATAGTGACGGCCAGAATAGTGATGAGTAAATGGACAAACGTGATCCAGTAGGAAAAGAAAGGCCTGACGAAGAGACAGCACAATTTACAAGACCACTGACATTTTAAAACACACAGGATGTACAGGACTATGCAAAAGTCTCAGGCCAACTTTATCTTTGTCAATTTTGCAGAGTGAAAATGAGCATACATAACTGTCTCTCACTCTCTTTTCTTCACATACAACAAGAAAATACAGCACAGGCTTAAAAAGCACACAACAAACTGAACTAAATGGATTGTAAAGGTTAAAGTGACTATTTAGTGCAGTGGTTCCCAACCTTTTTTGGCTCGTGACCCCATTTTAACATCACAAATTTCTGGTGACCCCAGACACTCAAAACGGAGACAATTTTTTGCTAAAATGAATTTGTTTTTGATCGTGTAATAGTTTGCTATACTATGTTGCAAATACACGTTGATTTTAGATGACATTTAGACTATATAATGTATATTATTATGGACAAAGGCAGAAAAGTCAGGTATAGATTACTGCACAAAGTGAGAATTTTATCTTCCTCAGTCAGGATATGTACAGTCAGTCCAGCTTGTATTTACAAGGCTGACAATTAATACTGAACAAACAATATCTCAAACTATTAATTATGAAAGAGCTGCAGCATCGTAAACCAGCCACAATGAACATTTAATAGATATTCAGTACCACAGTGCTTCAGTTTCAGCTTCAGAGTTTGAGATTCACCATATATTTTTAATTAGTAATTTATTTATTTTTTATTCAATTACTAGAAATTTCAGGTGACCCCATTTTTATTCCAGGTGACCCCACATGGGGTCCTGACCCCAAGGTTGAAAAACACTGATTTAGGGTGATATCGTCAACATGACAAGAAACAGTAACAGTTAGAAACATCTGATGTGTTGAATGAAACCCGTTACAAAATATTGGAAAATGAATGCAATAAGTCTCATATTGTCTGAACAAAAGGGTTAAAGACATGTTAAATGCAAAGGGAGGTCACACTAAATACTACTTCCTTGGTTTACAGCAGCTGTTCTCTCACTGCAACTTTTGTTTTTACTGCTGTACATACTTCCCATATATCCAGGTTTTATCTTACAGTTTTTCTCAGTCGCTTTGGTACATTTCTGTAATCATCCTTGCCACTTGCAAAACAGTAAGTGCATTTCTCAAAACAATTCATACAAATAGCAAAACACCATGGATTATCTACAATAGCCAGTCTCTTGCTCAGAATCCTTAATTTATCTCTCAAAAGTAAATATCTGAGTCAATGAACATGTCAGTGTCATCAGAATGACAAGTCCTTGTGCCATTGTGTACAGATAAGACAGTCCAACTGCTTGGTCATGTTGTCAGTATAACAGTGTACTCTGGAGGGATGTTCTGATGTAAACTATGGCTAAAGTTTGATGACAATTATTGTAAATTGTAAGTTACACCTTAGTGTAAGTGGGATATTGATTGCAAGAGACTGGACAAGACTCACATTTATGCTCTTCCTGTTTGTAATGTAATTTGTTGACAGACCATGTCATTGCGATACAGAAAGGAAAAGACAGCACTGCATAGCACAAAGAAAAAAACAAAAAAACAAAAGTAGAACTGTGAACATAGGACAGTATCCTAAGGGAAAATTGAACATGCAGTGCTGTAGGAATTCCAGTGTAGTCTTCCTACACCTCCTACAGACATTCCTGAAGACCCTGATGCTAGAAGTACTGTAGTCACATTTTTGGACAATTCAAGTTGAGCAAATAAACATGTTGCATTTGTTTAGCTAAGTCCACCCTATAAATATTTTTATTTTAACAGATGTTTTTTGTGACTTGAGTACTTTTAGCACCAGGGTCTTCAATTCTCATCCACATCACAATGAATATCTTCTCTTGCCTGATATATTATGTCAACTTGTTCAACCATTTTGCATGTAAAGACTTATGTGATAAACTAATGCCTAAATGTTGTGGGGGGTGAGAGCCATTATTATACATCTGGATCAACATGACATTAAGCAACTGATAATGTAGGAAACAGCAGAGAATTGTACAAAATCATTTACATGGATGTACCAAAGCCTTTGCAACTTGTTCAAAGAAATGAGAAACTGCTTTTTTGACGTGCACAAGTGACACAATGATGTGAAGTAGTTTTGAGAATTTCAATTCTGATCTGAGAAATGTACCAAAGTGACTGAGATAAACTGTAATACAGAGACTGAGAAATGCGTATGTACGATCTTTACAACTTTACCAAATTAACAGACCTAACACTGCCTTAGGACTTTTACACAGCACTGTAGTTTGTATGGCTTGGGCTCCTTTTGACTGATGCAGTAATAAAAGATGTAGTGGATGATGATGGAGGGTAGGGTGGAGCTGTTGTTTCTATCACCACTGCCAACAAAGATCTGCCTGATATGAGTCAGGAAGAAATTGTGTTTACAGACGCTATATTGTTTTAAAGTTTTATTCATATTATGTTTAAGATAAGATATCCTGTATTGCTCCTCCAGGGAAATCTGATTTGGGCAGTAACGCCACTTTACAGCTGCACTGCCAGAACAAAACATAATAAAAAAAGTACAATACATGCTGTAGCCAGACATTTTTGCAGACGCCTGCACATATTGCCACATATCCTCTATTGTAAACACTTTTATCATTTTATTATGCTTCCTTCTTCATGACAGCCAACTTGGTTTTACTGCTTCTGTTTTTTTCTTGCAGCTCCTTTTAGTACTTGTTTGCTATTTGTCTATTTTTTGGTAATTATTTCCTCTTAGTCATCCTTTTCTCAGTTTGTTGTATGCACCTACATAGCATCATCATATTGTGAAGAGAAAAGCTACCTGGAAATAAACCTGTTTTTGAGTCTGAAGACACAACAATAAAAACAGATGTCAGTATAACATCTGGACACAGTAAGACTTGAGATAGAGAGAAAATTAAGAATACTAGTGTTAAAGCAGGCACGTCAAACATACGGCCCATGGGCCAAAACTGACCCACCAAAAGGTCTAGTCCAGCCCCTGGGATGAATTTGTGAAATGCAAAAATTACACTGAAGATATTAAGAATCAAGGATGTCAAAATAATTTTAGTTCAGGGGTCACAAACAGAACAATTCAATCTTAAGTGGATCAGACCAGTAAAATACCAATAAAATAACCTATGAAAAATCAGTGTTGGAGAATACATTCATTCAAGTAGTGAAATAGTCAAATAGCAGTAACAAATGATAAACATTGATAAACATTTGTTACTGTTATTAACAAATGCTTAACATTAACATTAAAGGTAACACTAGTAAATGGAATATACAACTAAAACAGAATGGACAATTGCATTGAATAAAAGACTTAGTCATTAGTACATTAGTTAATAAAGGCCTACTCATTTAGTCATTTGTTGTATTAATGTTACATATTCTACTTCAAATAGAACAGAAGCAAATAGTGTAAATTGCTGTCTTGCCTGTGATCGTCCATATCCTCAATCTGTCTTTTGACGTAGCTGTCAATGCGTTTGCGGTACGTCCGGTTTGTGAGTCGACCCACAATGCCTAGTCCGTATGGCCTCTTCTCTCGGGCGAACAGCTTCTTGACAGGAACAACGATTCTCTGTCCGCGCTGCTGTTGGCTGACACTCACCACCTCCTGTTTGAGACGGACCTTCGGCTGGACCAGAGAGCCATCCTTCGCCTTCCGCCACCCTCGCTCCAAAGGCCTACAGCATTGAGGAGGATGAAGAGAGCGCTGTCAACACGGACTAATAACCTCTCGAGTTATAAGAGTTTCTATGTGATAAATGATGAAGCTGTCCATGTAAACCCACAGCATAAGGTGACTCCTCTCCAACTCATTCCTATCCAGGGCACTTCCTGTGAGCTCACATTCATCCACCTGTTTGATGGCAGCTTCTGAGGCGGTCTCAAACACCTCGTCAGCATAACTTGACAGCTCATCATGCAGACCGTCCTGCAAAGGCAAAATAAACAAAAGTAGTCACATCAAATCATACGTGCACAGTCTGTTGAGCACTTTTAAAGATGCACCTATTTGCACTGGTTTTTAGTACAAGTTTATTTATTTAACCTTTATTTAACCAGGTAAGTTAGTTGAGAACTGATTTTCATTTCCAATAACACACAAACAGGATGAACAGCAGAACAGATTACATGTACAACAAACCACACAATGTCACATAACAAATAAAAAGGCTAAAAACAGACGCTGGGGTCCTGAAGTGTAACTCTCACTGACCTCTTAAACGATGAGAGCGGTATGAATGAGGTGAGTTTTAGGGATCGTTGCAAAGAATTCCAATCATTAGAAAAACTAGATTGAGGATCGACCAAGAGAGGTAAAGGCTTTGGGAATGTGGAGATTAATGAAACTGCTGGAACGCACAAGTGTGCGACTTTTATTTGTTTTATCTTCTGGTCGTGTTTTAGATGCTATTTATTTTATTATTGTGTATCTGTTTTTATCAGTTTTAGTATATCTTATTTTTACTAGTATTAGCAAATGTATTTTTTATCTGTAAGTTTGTACAGCACCTTGGACACTTGTCTTGTTTAAATATGATACATAAATACACTTGACCTTGATCATGACATCTAGATGACAAAGACCATGTCCTGATGAAAAATGCTCTTAAAGGCTCCTGCATGGCACAGACAAATATATAGTTTCAGCTGTGTAGACACCACACACTGGTACTTTGGATGAACGCATCCATTGATTGGAACTGGCTGTTTAAATCAATTTGTTTACTTTTCTTTGGTCTGTGTGCACGAAAACAGTTTGGAATAAGTTAAAAGACTCTCAGGAACCCAACAGGATCATTGAATTATCGAAAATTGTTTGTGTTATAAAGGTTGACGTCAGTTAAATGAAAGTCGATACACTTGTGACTGACTGGGTTACTGCTCTAGAAAATGTAATTTTGTCAGAAAAAGTTAAAGGTAAAAAAACTCCTTCTGACTGAATAATTGAAGTAAAAAAAAAAAAAAAACATTATTGACTGGGAACTTTGTTTTACTGAATAATGGCAAAATATATGACAATAAAATTCAAAACACCTTCCAAAAAAGACAAAACATTTAAACATGTTTACACAGACATGTATCAGATGGTTTTGTGTTCTATTGTAACATATTTTGACTCATACTTTGATTCAACAAAACAAACCGTAAATGTTCAAACTACAATGAGATGTGGTATGCTCATTTGTTTTGCCCATAGTACATATGTAGTACACACGTATCTAGTATGGAGTAACATAGTATGTACAGTATATGTGGGTTGGTTTGACAGTGTGCATTTGTGTGTTTGCTGCTCACTCTGGTGAAGAAAGAAGTGTCCAGATCGTCTGGGAAGTCCACGGTGTCATCTTCAAAGAAACTAGAAGGCATGAAGCTCCGTCTGCGACATCGGCCGGCTGTGCTGTCACCTAATGTCCGGCCCTGATGAACACAACCACACATCTTCATCAAAAACTAGATCTATTAGTGGTTTTTAAGGCATACTAGTATAAAAGTCAATGATGTATGTTTTGGTGTAGTTATAGCAGTGGAGCAAAAGCAAGTAAAGAGCCAAAAACTGCATGGAAGAGTTTGAGCCAAAGACAAAAGTGGATGTTAAGTGAAATTAAATTATATCAAAACACATTTAAATCTAAAATAACATTTCTAGTAATAAAACCATTATAATGGACTAATATTTTAACACAAGTACAAGGATCAACAATATGGAAACTAAAATTCCACATCACCCACATACGTTGTTTTTTGTGGAGCTGCTGATAGAAGTTCCCACAGAGTGATCTATCTTGCCTCCTTATCTCTGCTGAAAGTTGCATAATATCTAACATGAGGAGGATGAAACTAAGCGGGTGAAACCCCAACTCAGTATTTCAGTTTGCAGCACATGTGGATATAGGCAGTCAAAGGCAGTCAGATTTCTTTTAAAATGTAACCTGAGCGCTGACAACAACTCACTGGCATGGCAGCTAAGAGGGCTGCAAATGAGCATCACAATTAACATCATCCTTGTTGGTATTTGATAACAGCACAAAATGTATAACTTGGAATCGCAATGCTTAAGATTTTAAAGCACTTTAAAAATAAGAATGCACTTGTTGAGCTTGGTTAAACTGAGCTTCATTTGGATGTATTTGATTGAATATTTGTATTGTAATTGACCTTCCAGTACCAAAGGCTACCATAGACACACTTTATTTTACTAATGAGAGACAAAAATGTGTTCATGTGTGTCATAAACTATGTAAGTTATACTCATGTTTTCAGTCATATTTAGACAGAAAAAAAGCACAAATTCACTATCCTCACAATTAATAAAGCTTTTTTTTTTTTTTTATTTTACCTTTATTTAACCAGGAAAACTGCATTGAGATTAAAAATCTCACAATTAATAAATCTTGTTTTGAATCGGATTGTGATGTTTTTTTGTTTTTAAAGAATAGGTTCATGGAAAAACAAGTGAAAAAGTAAGCAGTCTTTTGCAGTAATACTTTTGCAGTAAGCAAAAGTAAGTAGTCTAGTCGCACAGCAGTTTGCCCCTCCTGCTCACTGATACCCTGCCTACCCAGGGATTAATTTTGAGTTTTAACTTTAAATCTTTTCAAAAACTTTTCAAAATTTGTTAAAAAAAATGTAAAAATGTTAAATTAGCATTGCACCTCTTCTAGTGGTAAAGAACATGTGTGTATATTTGAAAAGCATCAGATTTTACACACATTTTACATTCATCTGGCAGGCGGGGGTATAAAAAGGTTTAGGAAACACTGCTGTAGAGGACCAATACAAAGGGAGCTCAGGCCTAATGTGGCCTGGTGTGACCATATCTAATCTAGAGGAATCCCTGGATGTGCATGACAGCCTCATAATGATGTGTCTAGGCTGCTGCTGATTACATAGAAGCAGTGACCTCTGTGTCACTGGATTAGCTCTGCAACTCTGGGACACTCTAAAAGCAATCCAACACATAGCTGAGCATTCGATGTGTTTTATGAAAGACCATCTGCTGATATAGCACCTCATACAACACACACAGCTGGATTTCCTCCCTGACCTTCCATTCATCCCTTAAAGCAGTGCACATACCTCTGCACTCTACTGTAACATATCGCTCCGGTTTAATCCATAAGCCAATCTCATGTTTTACATAACATGCCTGCATACACTAATACATGGAAATCCAAGTATGTAGATGAGCTCATACAGTCTGTAGAAAATAGGAGCAGTGAAAGGATGTACATTAACTTTTTGTAGGAATCTCTTTATGTATGTGGGAGGCAGCAAGCTTTTTAATTACTGCATATAAATTATAAAGATAAAAACACTGGTAGCTTAAAAAGGTTTGTGTTCAGTAAATATATCTGCTCAGTTTATGCAAAAACAACAGCCAGCAGTTTCTTTGAAGATCATCAAGTAGCTTGAAAGAAGGGCAGAGATTTCGCAAAGCGCGTATCTTTTGGTTTTATAAAGATTCATAAGATAACAAACACCTTCATTAGCGCTGCTGCAGCCTTCAGACTCATGACTGCAACAGACTCCCTTTTGCGTCGTCTTGGCAATCGGTTGAGGGCAGAGCGGGAGCTGGAAAAGGAGCAGAGGGAGGCGGTGCCAGGTGTGATGGGAGTTTGCGGGACACTGAAGCCGTCTACCTCTTCCACCATACGGAAGGCACGACCCCGCGCCAGAGGGTCTACGATCTGCGCACACACAGTATGCAGTTGGTCACTGCAGTGTTTTTAAGCACAAGAAGCAAGATACATTAACACATAAAGACACAGCAACGTAAAGGAGGACAGCAGGAATGCACAATATTTCTTAAACTATGAATGCACTATTTATATATAGCCTTGAATTCATAGCTATACATAATGATAATATTGTTCATAAATATACATACTATAACATACTGTTAATACTGTATATGTTGTGTTTATTCATATCTTATGTCTATTTTTTTTATTCTACTTAGCTCTATTCTTATCTTACTTTTGTAAAAATTGTATTCTATTTTCTTATCTTATTTTTAGTTTTTGTAATTTTATATTCATTCTATTCTTATTTCCTGAAGTACTGGTGTTTTATTAATATTGTTGCACTGACTGGAGTAGCACTCCTAATTTCACTGCACACACAATGACAATAAAGGCTATTCTATTCTATTCTATTCTATTCTATTCTATTCTATTCTATTCTATTCTATTCTATTCTATTCTATTCTGTTCTGTTCTATTCTATTCTATTTATAGGGGAAGTACAGCTTTAACAATTAATTTGCAAAATTGCTAACAAAGAACTAAAGCAAGCTAGCTGGCATCACTCAGGAGCAACAGAGGAAAGAGAAAGGGAGGAAACATGAAGGAGGTGAAGTACTAAATGAGTGCACGTCCCATCTGTTCAACCCCTACATGGTGCCCCAGGTGCTGGCCTACCCTCTGCATGCCATAGTGGTGGTGACTGGGGTGGTGGGGTGGGAGGTAAAGGGGAGGAGGGGTCTCAGTGCTGGCTAGGGAGAGGTTGTCTTGGCTGTGGAGCTCCATCTCCCTCATCACCTGCGCCTTCAGACCACCATACAGCTGGCTGCAGTGCTGCAGGCTCTTCCTCCTCCATCTCTGGGTGCTGTCGCAGTCTTTGCTCACGCCGAACCAGTCAGCTGTACCCCTGTGGACAGCAAACTTCGCTTAGTGAAATGGAAACAATGTGGTGATCGAGACTGATTAGGAGTAACATGTTATAAAAGACCCATTTATAACAGAAAGAATTCAATAAGAGTGGGAAAAAGGTTCTTTGTTCAGTGCATTACAACCAGTCAGGAGATATAGTCATTACTTCAATAGAATTAAGGCTTGTTATTTTGCCAGGAGCTCTTTGGTACAATTAAGGAGGCTCTTAAAAATAAGAACATAATAATCAGTTAATATAACTGTATAAGATGTCTTACAATGTTCTTGCTCCCAGGCAGAAACACTTAAAAAGAAAGCGTCAAGTCAATTCAAGTCATGACAATGTGCTGACACAAGCTTACATTTCAACACAGAAAAAAATTCCATGATTATAAGGACCTGACTGCAATGAGAACATTTCTGTCTTCTCAAAATCACTCACGTTGTATTTCCAGTGCTGTCCGTAATGTGTTTTAAGACACTGACATTCAACTGCTCCTTGACAGATTGGACTCTACTTTCCATCTGATTAGCTCAGCTACATGCTCATTATTGGATTTATTGCGGCTGTTGGTAATCTGCTGACTGTATTTGTGATTGTTTGCTTGTTGTGTTTCTTTGGTGAAATACATGAATACTGTCATAAGATATCTGACAGAACTGAACACTGGTAATTTTACCTAATTTTTGCCTCTGGCTTAGAAGCTTAGTTAACTTTTTTTAGTGTGAATTTCTGATTATAGTGAAAAGAGATGATTAAATTTATCCTGTCCTTTGTTAGTGGTAAAGGTCAGAAAACTTGTTGCAAATTATCTTGGTAAAATCTAGTCTGCTTTAATTCCAATTTACAAGAAATGTGCAGAGCAAAAGTCAAAGGCCAAGGTCACAGATGATTTTCTGTCTCAAGATTATATACAGAGATTGATTTCTAATTTTAACTTCATCTTTGAGCCATTGTCCTCTAGGATGTAAAATATAATCTTAATCTTACACGTGCATAATCATTGATGAGGATGGTATGTTGTTATTCTGTTGCTGTGCTGCATTATGAGACCTCTTGAATGTATTCTTTTAGGCCTTGACATTATACTGTATAGAATTCATTCAATTATAGTACAGAGTATAATAATTTTTTTAGCATCATTAGGCAAAAATCCATAATGACCTTACATTTTATGATTTAAGTGGCCTGAGACAACAGCAGACTTTTGCATCTACTCTTTTCCTGTGTTTTCATGCTGTAGAAAAAAGCTTCACTTTTCCATAATGACATAAAAATGGTAAGGTCTGTGTCTATACTGAGATATTTCAGTTCCAGGAGCTGTGACTGTTTTTACTTTGTGAAAATTGTCAAACATGCCTAAATTGCAAAATCAAGGTATGTAATTCATGTGAAGCAACAAAAATGCAAAATGCAATCCATAACCACGTCCATATATACAGTATCAGTACACCCTGTCAACAGAAAACACAAAGAGAGCTATCCTCAGGTTCTCTCCTTGCTTTTCTTACTGTTTTTTTCTGTGTGTTTGTGTATGTTTACATGTTTGAAGACACGGCTGACTCATCTTACAGAGATGAGATGAAAAATAATGTCTTGTTTCCACATAGAACCTCTTCCCTCTGTTCCATCAGAGGCAAAGAGGAAGAAGATTTTGCCTAAACGGGATATGAGCTGACTGAAGATACATATGTAATGTTTTTATCAACTGTGCTTTGTTAGGGGATCCGTCCAGGTAAACCTTTTTTCTTTTTCACACGGAATGGTGCCTACGTGCCATGCTGTGTAAAGTGATTAGAAGGGGGAGGCCACACTGGGGAAATTGTTTGGAAAGCAGAACACTCAGTAATAAACACTCAAGACAGACACCAGCTGGGGAAGCCTTTTAAGGCCGCATCAGGGGCAGGGAGGGGGTGGTGCGACCCTGAACGTTG
The DNA here is from genome assembly GCF_902148855.1 of Sphaeramia orbicularis. Taxonomy (NCBI): domain Eukaryota; kingdom Metazoa; phylum Chordata; class Actinopteri; order Kurtiformes; family Apogonidae; genus Sphaeramia; species Sphaeramia orbicularis. The sequence continues at coordinate 38,095,294 of NC_043975.1, read as the reverse complement.
TCCTCCCAAACAGCGATAAAGACTCAGGTTTGGGGAAACAGCTCTGTTAGTTAGTAGAAGAGGAAATGTAAACAAACAGGAAAAAGACAGCGTGTGTTTGTCTTTGTTTATATAAGCCGGTATTTTTGTCAGTGTACACACATGCACAGACAATACCTGTCTGTGCATGTGTGTACGTCAACAAAAATACCTGCACATCCACAGAAAACATTCAGTCATGTTTGACAATTCCAATCCATCACCTATCAAAGATTAAAGCTGCCTCCGTATCCTCCAGGTAAGGCTGGTTCACCTGAAGAAGGTGTTAAAAATACTGTTAATTATAGGCTTAGACAGCATTTATTTCATCATGGAGACAAGCTGAGGAGGATAATTTAATGCAGCCAAAGAACAAGTACAGTACAACAGAATGAATACAGGAGGTCCATGTGAGCATGGACAATGAGTACAAACGAGCTGAGTGGATTCTTTTGTATAAGGGTCATTCCTGTTATCAATAAAAAAACATGTTCTTCCTGTTTTTATCATTCTATCAGAATAATATTATTCATATTTAGAAATACATGCTGGTCAAGTTCATGGTCTCAAAAAGTAATATATATTAAGAATACTGAAAACGACAGGAAAGAGAGCAAAAATGTTCCACCCTGTTACAAGCATTCCATTCAATTCCATTAGAGCTTCCACCCTTTTACACAGTAGAAATTTAGAGTGAAGTTAACCATAGATCTTTGAGTGACTTATTCTGTATTTACCAAGTGAATTGTCTACAAATAAGCATAACTTTTATACTAATGTCAGACATGTTTTGGAAAAACAAAATGGCAGACAAAAACTGTTGATAACAGGGTTGAATATAACCTGTAACCCAAACACCTGTAGGAGTACAAGTTTAAATGAATGTAGCTGAATTCTGTAGGAAAAACATTCATGCCATCTCCAGAAAATGGGCTCTGCCTAAGGACACACAACAATCAAAGAAAATTCCCAAAACATAACAATCTCCAACTAAGGTCTGATTAGAGGAAGTTTAGCATTCTCTGTAACATGATTACAGACTATTTTGAGGTTTTTACCATTTCATGGTTTGCACTTTTATTTGATTACTATGCACTGACATGGACATGACAAAATTAAATGAATACATCAATAAATCTGTATAATACACAAAACAATAATTTAACATGTACCATCTCTATGTAAGGGATGAAGACCTGAAGCAGAAGGCAATTTGTTATAAATATGCACCTCATTTTGGCAAAACTATGAATCAATAACTCATAGAGACACAAAAGGACAACGCATAAGCGTTTGTATCTAAAGGCTGAACTATCACATTTCTTCATTGCTGAATGGGTATGGATTACATCTCTGCCCTGAGGTAAGGTGAAGCCTGAAATTCTATCTGCAGCTAAATGGAGCATTTTGCTATCATTGTCAGCTAATGGCTGTGTCAGATTTAAGAACTGTTAAATGTTTGTCATTTTCTTACACAGTAATAGCCCATTAAAATGACATGAAACCTAAACTTTCTATTCGGCTAGGCATCACTTCATTTTCTGTGTTAATACTATATGTGAAATACAAGTTGATAATTTACAGCTTTGGTACATGAGTAGCTACAGTTATGCAATGCCAATGCACTGATAGCCCACAAGCAGAATGACTTATAAATAATTGGTTTAACCCCTCTTTACATGTGGTGTGATACTAAATATTGGTTCACATTGTTGCTACTAAGGAAACAGATACCAAACATTCCAAACATTGTTGTGGTATTCCCTCATACCTTCTATAATTTCATTAAGTTGTTAAAATACCTCTGTGGAGGATTAATATTTGTTTGTTGTTGGACTCACATATTTCCATTTGGTTAACACATTACTCCATATGTGTAATTAATCACATGTTTCACAACTATAAATTGTTTTGGTTAATTATAAATATGAGGCACACCCCTGTTTAATGATATTAGACACATATTGTTCATAGAGTAACATTACAGTCTGCATTTTAACAAAACAGCAAAACCACAGTAGCTTCTCCTCGTAACTACATTGAAGTGCTGTTACTGATGTTTCATGTAAAGAAAATGTTAAGCACAATAAATAAAACACGTAATTAATAGTTTTATTCATGCCTGAGTTTATAGATTGTGCTGTAACAGGCAAAAGGTCTTTGCAATATGTAGTATGGCCAGTCTCTTCATCAATATTGTTAAATACATACTCTAAAATTTTGACTTACTACACTGGTTTCAAAAATGCTTCATTGTAAGACCCAAAAGATGACGGTATACAAGACTGACATATCACCAATGCTACTCATAAGAACATAAGAGCATAAAATATACATGAAATGTATTTCATTATAAAAGTGCATTGCTATGATAGTCAAATTTAATGAGTTTGACACTTTGTTTTTCATGATCTTGCAATGAACTGAGAACTAATTAACCACACCCCATGTGACTCTAAAACAAACTGTAAGAAAAACAGTGAAACAAATGTCATTATTTAGCCAATAGGTGTGTTTCCATGCAGCTATATGTATTCAGATTTCCAATTCGTGCATGAAAAACACAAGGGGAAACACCAAAATTTTAAAGAAAACCTTGAAATATGACAAGTAAATGTGAAGCTTGAGAAAGGTGGAGTATCAATAAAGTACAAATAAATAAGTACAAAGGAAATAGATTTAAATCATTATGTGTCAGTACAGACTGCAATGTTCACTGAATTGATATAAGGAACTAACCGAAATGGCAGTTTCGATAGAAACAGCGTCAATACACCACCGCATAAAAGTCACAACTGATGACGCTTTTGAAACAGCGTTAGATGATCCAGATCATCAGTTCAGTTTGAGGGAGTCTGACTGCAGGTAGACTGAAATATTACTTGGCAAAGTTCTAAACCATGATGATGAAGAACCAACTCTTAATATTCACAGAACATTAATGGACTGCTGGAAATCTGCTTAATGAGACAGAATTTTCATAATTACTGTATGTAAGGTTTTTTCTAAATCATCGCATAGCCTTATATTTTGTTATTTGTTTTGGTTTATAATGTAGCACAAGTCAGTGAAGTGTCTAAGGTTGACTCCCATCTTTAACCTTTTATCAGGCAAGTGATTAATTTTTGGTAATTTCAGCAAACATTACATATGGGGCCAATCTCATGCCTCAGTGAGGTCAAGGAAGCATGTTGGTTTTTATAACACTACACGGTGATTGAGAGAGATTTTATAGAAATTTTGAAGCTGTAAATATTGAATATGAGTGGTTTTTGTCAGTTTATGACCTTGTTTTATTGCATGTGTTTACTTTTTAGCGAGTGCTGCTCCGATGTTTTATTTTCAAGAGGAGGGAGACTGTTGTCGTACCATCCGATGAGGAGGTAGATGACAATGTCCAATAATACACGAAGGTTGAAATTTTGAATTTCAGAGTATTTCAATGAGTGCCATACAAAGGGTTAATATCCTCTGCTTAGGTTTTCCCAGTTGGAGTGAAACCACAACACTCACCTGTCCAGAGTGCTCCAGGAGAGGTTGAGGGTCTGGGTCATACCTTAAGGGGGCTGGTAAAACTGTGCAGCTGTGTCGCCTCCATCACTGACATCACTGACTTTCTACTTCCCCCGCACACCCACTGACCCGTCTTAAACCGTCATCCGCTGAATGCCAACAGATCCTCTGTAGATCACGCATAACATGTTCCATAAGGGGATTTTCCTCATATCCAGGCCAACAGTAGCCGGCAACACTCACTGTTATGCAAAAGAGCGGATCATGACAACGTGTCCAGACTCCCTGTCCTGCCGCGACGTCTGCCAGCGAGCTTCTGGTTCATCAAAGGTTAGAGGAAAGCCGGCGCTGATTTCCTCAACTGCATGAGAATCTGAGCTCTGTTTCTCCTGATGTCTAGAGAGGACTTCCAGTCATCCTCCAGCTGGGCTCCTTTATTTGTTGGATAATGAACGGGAGGATGTTAAAACTTCTGACCTTATGTCACCAGTAAACAAGTCAAGTTTCCATATGACTGCGAACATGTGAGAGTCTGCGAAAGCGTCAGCGGCTGGTGGGCCTCCTGGTATCCCTCCTCCTGAAAAGGATGTGACCTACTGGGCAATGAAGACAGCAGCTCTGGTCCTTGTCAAACTGAATATTCCCCCCTTGGGAGCTAAGACGATGTCTCTCAGAGCAGCCCCCACTCTCTCCCTCTCTCTCTCTTCAGCTCTGTTTTGCATGAATGTGTGCAAACACCACTTCTAACATACCAGCACTCCACAGGAAATAGAAGATTACAAGGGGGGAGAGAAGAGAGATGGAAGATCATACATATTAGGTTGAAGGAAGGAGGGCGCTGAGGACTTGCCCGAACATGAAACATACACACACATACACGTGTCAGAGTGACGCAAAGCTTGAGGTTTGCACACAGCTAAGCTATTCATGTCAGCAGTTAAAGGAAACCAACTGCATGTTAGAACTGAAGCTTAAACACCTATCATTATTGCAACAGTGTGACCAAAATAAATTATCTGTTTTAATATGTGGCCTGATCTGTCAGAATTAATGGCTGCTTGAAAATGACTCATAAAGAGCTGTGGGAGGTTTAAATATGTCCTCCACATCTAGAAACATCGGCACTAATTCACCAGGGTCATTGCAGGTTATGAAAACACCGACTAATAGTAGAGCTAATATGAAAAAAGAACTTCCTGTGCTAAAAAAAATTTGATAAATTAATTTAGGTCTGACTGTTTATAATCACATGGTATACTTTGGTTTGAGCAATGCCATTGGTTCATGATAACGGTAACATATTGGCTTTATACCTGCCTTTACTTAATTTAAAACTGACACTTAGAACTGATTTGTGAAGGCACTGTCCCAGATGAAATTGGGGAATATTAAATATTATACAGAATATTAAAAATGCAGTGGAGGTGTGTTTTCTACGGGCACATACTCGGCCCTGACAGTTCCAAACAAAGCATTATTAGTGTTGGGCAAAGATGGGAAAGCTTTACTGGCTGACCAAAGAACAGACTTTCAAGATACCTATATCCTGGCAGAAAACTAAGTCAATGTCTGTTTTTGTATGTTAGCATATAAATCATAATTTGTATGTTACTCGCTAACATTAGGTACTTGTTATTACCTCTCAGTGTTAGCAGTTTAATTGTTTCTTGATTATTGAGCTGGTGACTCACTGTTACTAGTTAAGTTGTTATTCTAACTTGTCAGTACTAGCATTTGAACTTTTTCTGTTGTCTTTTAGTTGCTAAATAGGTGTTGCTGGCTAACATTGTGTATTATTACTTGTCATTGTTAGCATTTGAAAAGTTTATTGGTTATTTAGCTGGTGAAAATGTATTGCTAGCTAAAATTGTCAGTATTTCTAATGTGCACTAGGCAGGGACAACATGTATTTACTCGGTGCTGTTTTGGAGGAGTGTAATTCATGTTTGGCAGCATGGCCTTGCAGTGGTTAGCACTAACGCCTCACAGCTAGAAGGCCCTGGATTCAATTCCAGCACTCTTCTGTGTGGACTCTCCCCTTCATTGCACTCTGAGTACTCCAGCTTCCTCCCACTGTCCAAAGTCAAGACCCTTAGTAGGTTAACTGGTCAATGAATGTGAGAGTGAATGGATGTTTATCTCTATAAGTCACTCCTTTGATGATGGTGACACATACAGGGTGTACCCCACCTTTGCTCATAGGTAGCCAGGACCCTCAAGACCCTCATAAGGAATAAGTGATTCAGAAAACAGATGGATGCCAAATTTGGGTTCTGGCCAGACAGCAAATGTCTTATTCATTAACCTGAAGAAGTTTAGGAACCCCAGCTTTGTTTAACATGACTCCTTTAACAGTAGATTTGTAAATCATATTTGATGCTATGTAGGCTATTTCCTAAAATATTCAGAAATAAAATAAAAAACAAACTTAAAGTTGCTGAAATAAAAAGAAAAACTACCTCAGTACTTGTAAAACTTGCTGAAACTAAAAAGCTGTGGTTTGCCTCAAAAACACACATACTTTGTTTCACTAGTGGAGGTATTTCAGCTAACTTCCAACAGCTCATGTACACATGAACCAACTTCCTCTCCGTCCCACTAATTCACTTATAAACATCAAACACATTCATTCTGTTTCTGCCTCTAGTAAACCTTGGTATGAATAAAGATGGCCTTTGAAGAGAGTGTCTCTAGATTTTAGTCTTGGCTCCGTGTTCAAACATTTACATTTGATTTAACGCTGTGGGAGGGGCCACTTTGATGTGGCCCACATGCTGTGTAGATAGTCTGTATGAGTAATTGTATTATTTTGTCTGCCATAAAGCACATGGTCCTGTGAGCCACCTGGACTGACACTGATACACAGAGTGTGTGTTTGGGACAGGGAAGCAGAAGGTTAGAGCTTATGTGTCAGACAGTCTTCAAAGCACTACAGCTGGAGGAGAGAAAGACAAAAACAGCACAGGGGCTTACGGGGTGGGTTTTGTTTGAGTTATTTACTGATAGCGACAGAACACTCAAAATACTATGATGATAAAACATTTGCCCAAATATAAAAAAAATTAGTAAAATTGAGTACAACAACAAATCACTGAAAAATTATGGCAAAGGTGAACAGTGTAATCCAAACACCGCTATGAAATGTCTCCTTTTGCAGAACATCACATTCAAGTGGTTCCATATTGAGGTTGTTTATCTTTGGGCCTGGTTGATACTAGTTATATTAGAACTGGTACCATAATGGGTACAGGTTTCATTACCCAGCCTTTTCGTCTACCTCTGCTGTACCTGATGATCTGTTTGGGTATGGAAGAACGCCTTCGTGTCAGTATTTTGGGGACGCAGGAGCGCCTTCGGACAGTTGAAACCCTCTGGGGGCCCCTCTGGCCCTTCGGAGGAACTGTGTTGACTCGCTCAAAGCGCACCTTTTTCTCACTACTCACCCAGTGCAGAATAAGGAGTAGAAGGAGAAGGACAGCAGGGAAGCAGATGGTAAATAAAGCAAGAAAAGAGAAGACAGAGAAGAGAAGAAAACAAAGACGTTATTGTGTTAAACTGAAAAGTGGAATCGGTTAAATTAGATTTGTTAAAGAATTTCTGAAGGGAAAACTTAGCAGCTGGAAAAAATCAGCAGAAAAGACAGGATAGACATGTTCCTGTGTGTAAATATGTGTGGCTTACCTCTTGATGGAGTGTGTGATGGAGGGCAGCCTCTCCAGAGGAGGCCTGAGGTAGTTGTTGGAAGTTTCCAAGGCAGCGATTACCGTCTGAGGGTTTTCCCCTGGCATGCTGACACTGCGCAGGCGTTTTACAGGCTGTATGAATCAAACAACAAAAAAACATACTGAATCAATAACTTTTATCTATTTATGAATAGTTCATGTTTGATGGACATAATCATAGCATAAACTGTTTTACTGATTTATTTCAATGACTTTAGTGTCCATTGTTTATTCAGCTATTTGACTAAGAAGTTTATTTCAGCATTCATACAGTTTTTAATAAAGTCAAGGACTTCATGAGAGTGTCTGCATTTTTTCAATTGTCTGCTGGCTTTTTCTTTCACCAAACTGTCATCATTATATTCTTTTCAGCTTTTAAAAATCCTCTATCGGTTGACCTCCAGCAGATAGAGGTTTGTTGTTGAATTAGCGAGGATTTGGTTGATCTATTAAGCAAAGTGAAGCTCACAGTAAATGATCTGGTCACTAGTTCAGAGCTCAGACAGAAAAAGCTATTTGAGCAAAAAATGTTTTGCAGAATAACTATTTGCAAATTATTTGAGGTTAACAACAGATTATTTGTACACCAACAGTTTGCATGAAAAAGAAAAACCATTTATTGGCACTGAACACTGAAATACATAATTTAAAAAAAAATATTTCCAGTTTCCTTTTTGACTTCTATAAAAAATAATAATAAATCACACTACCAGCAAATCACACTCCAAGCCTATTACTGAAATACTTGAAGATGAAGTGGGTGTCATTAAATCATTTAAATCTCAAATGGTGGAAAATGATGTGTTGACAGTGATCAAATGTGACTTTTCTGTTAGTTTCATTCAGTTGATATTTGGTAAAGTAATTGTAGTTGGGTGAAATAGTTGTGATAAGGTTATTATGTCATAATCAACTGAAAATCCTGGACTGATGTTATGCTTTAGTTGAAACTTTCAAGGCTGATTGCAAAAACATATCACAGATGTGAATGTCACTGAAGTTAGAAATAGCAGTGTGGTCAAATGTCAAGCAGTTTTCCTATTAGTAAGATCAGCTTTAATCCATTAAAAATCTTTTTAACATGGCTTTTAACCCGTAAAGACCCAGAGCTACTTTTGTGGCAGTTCCCAAATATTTTTTTTTCTCTATTTAACCCTTCTAAAGCAATTTATCACCATTTATTTTATTATCCTCTATATTTTGCATTTTTCACTGTTAATCATGTATTTTCCTCTATTTAATTTCCTCTATTTAATTTAGATGTTCATAAAAACTCAGAGTAAAGTTAAAGGTTATCATATCAAAATAGAGAAAACTGAAGAAAAAGTGACTTTTTTGGCAAATCTATCATTAACTGAACATAAAAACAAGTGTCTCCATCTACTGTCATTTAACGAACCCCATGGGTTTTACTGGTGAATCAGTGTTGTAAAAGATGACAACGGTGTTTCCATGTTCACTACAAAGCCTTTAAACGTCTAAATGGGTCATATCTGATGACCATGAAAAGATGACAAACTATATTTTGCATCAATTATTTACATGTATTGATAGGATTAGTGGATCAACAGGTATTAAACAGTTTAGATCAGTAGATACTTTTGGTCGATGGTGGAGGTTTGGGTCTTTATTGGTTAATTAAATTGAAAGTCTAAAATCATCTGTAATTCTTGTCCAGTGAGCTCATCATTAATTAATTAACATTCACAGATTCTGTTACAGACACCCTTTGTGTTTCTTTATCTATATCCATTTTAGTGGGATAACACCACTACTTTCAGTTCTCCTGGGTGTTTACCAGTGTGATTGTGGGCGCGTCGTCCGGTGTCAGCTGGATAGTCGGGATATCCAGTTTGAGCCATGGTGGCTTTTTCCTCTGCAGGCTGCTGTTCCTGCTGCCTGGTTCAGCCATGCTCACTAGCTCCCTCCTCCCCTGCCAGCTGAAAACACACACATGCGGAGGGAAATGGGTTTGTCGGACAATGCACATATTTGTTTGTATACAGTTGTCTTTATTCACACACGATTGTGGATAGAAAATTTCCACATGAAAAAAAAGCTTTGTTCTGCTTTGCTGAATAATTACAATAACTGGACAGCATGTGCAAAAAATCAAGCAAATCAATGCACAAATGCCCTGAGTCAGAGCAGTAAGAAGCCAAAAGGTGGAAAAGCATACTGCTTATTATAAATATCAGAGTGATTTTATTTTTTCAGATGTTTCAGACTGATGTTATAGAGATAAAGATAGATACAGTGTTGATTGTACTTTTTATGTACGTTAGATGTATATAAATTCCCTTTTTTGACTGGAAAAATTTGTAGTATTCACATATTCATTTTATTTCAGTGGATTTAATTCTTTTTAACTTTTATCTTATTTTCATGCTGCAAACACCAAGACCTGGGTAAGTATATTTCATTCTATCGTGTCTATTGATTGACATTAAAGCTGAGTCTGATATTCTGACTCAAGGATTTCAATGTTCTTGAGTTTCTATAGATGCTTTAAAAGTTGGCTGCTGTAGATGAGGCTTGAACTCTCAACCTCTGCATGTCACTGTCTTATAAGGACTATGTGCTGACCACCTGCACCAGTGGAAGTCCCACAGAAGGGTGAATGTAATCAATGTTTGGACCTGAATCAGTGCAGCTCTGATTCACCACCACAGGATGGAGCTGGTTTTCACAAGATTCCTGCACCCACTTCCACCTCTCTCCATCTTTCTCTTTCAGAAAGGCACACTATTGAGTACGCTCCCATCTTTTAAAAACATGCTTTTCATTGAAGGATAAGTGGTCTGAGTGCCGTGGACCACTCCAGACAGAAAGACAGACAGACAGACAGAGAAGCGCTGAGCAGTAGAAAGCAGAAAGGCACAGCAGTAAAAGCCAAAGCCTGTACTGATCCTGCTGTTTGTTGGTTAATGGGTTTATGGGTAAAGCAAAGTATTTGGAGGGTGAAGGGGGCTTTTTCTGCTTGAGTATTTCAGTGGATGTTGCATGGGAATAAAGGACTGGTCTCAGTAAATGCCAGTTAGTCTAGTATTGGTCAGTGATGCAGGTTGGCAGGTTGTTTTAATATAAAACACAAGACAAAGAATGGTCATTTCCTTTCTCTGTGAACACATCTTAAAACTGCTGTGCTTCAAAGGTGAAGCAGGAACACAGAACCTCAGCAACTTCACACTGCTTATTTGCCACTGATGCTACATATTACTGAGGGTCTAATGCCGCGTTTCCACTGCTTGGTACCGGCTCGACTTGACTCGACTCAGCTCGGCCTTTTTGCATTTCCATTACGAAAAAGGACCTGGAATCTGGTACACGGTACTAGTTTTTTGGTATCACCTCCGCCGAGCTTCCAAGCGATACTAAACCGTGACGTATAACACTGCAGACCACTAATTGGTCAGACAGTTTTCTCTGTGACCCGCTGTTTTACAAAAAACAGATGTGGAAGTTTACAGTAAATAGAGCGGTACATTAATCCACATGATAACAGCCCAAAACTACACCATGGTCGGTCGAGGAGATTCAGTCTTTGGTGGCTGACATAAAAATTCAGACGAGACAACACACAACAAGCGAGTTTTCAGCAACTCTCTGAGCAGACGACACGGAAATAACACACTGCATCGCTATGACATCCAGGTACTGTAAAGTCAGTAGTATCCTGTAATGGAGATGGTCTCCAGGAATACCGAGTTGAGCTGAGCTGAGTCGAGCTGGTACCACTTGGTGGAAACGCAGCATTAAAGAGGTTACATAATTCCGGTAGGGCTACACGATTTTGGCCAAAAATAAAATACTAATTTTTTTAGCAAGCATGTTGTTTTCATGTGCAATGCACTGGTCCCACTGTGTGATGAAGTTTGAGGTGCTTAAATAAGTTGGTTGCACTGCTGTCTTTGACTGATATTGCCTTCAGGCTGATTTTGCAGCAAGGAATGGTTTGGTTTTCATCGGAAACTTCGAAGCCGTACCAATTCTATACAACCGATTTGCTCTTACTGTTTTTAGCCACAAACTTCTCACTCTCCTTAGCGAAAGCCATTTTTGTACTGGTGCGTGGAGACCAAAGACTGTGGAGACCGTTCTCACAGTTAGGAGGAGGAGCCTATGGTAGCCCGGAGGCGTTCGGCCTGGAGACATGAGAGAGATGAAATTTGATTTGACAATTACCCTTTTTTAAACATTGTCCTAATTAAATAATCCGATTTTGATTTAAAATCAATTAATTGTATAGTCCTAATTTTCAATGACTTTTTAATGTTCATATTTTGAAACCATGGATGCTTCTTGAAACCAGAAAAATAAGCATTGGCTGCAGACAACAATTAGCTTAAATTCATCATGAAATGTTTAGCAGAGTGCCATTTGCTTTTGTATGTTTACTGTAAAAATGGGTATCTATGAAGCTGCCCCCCTTCTGAAAAGACTACTGTGCTCTAATTGTCAGTTTCACCTATGGAACAATGACCCATAATGACACAGTAATGATCCACAAATGCAAGGTAGCTTATAGCAAAGACAAACATACTGTACACAAGGTGGTGCATTGTAAGTAGGCATAGTCAGAAGGCTAGAGAATTTAACATGGATGAGTGGAAGTACATTAATTAGCTCTAAATAAAACAAAGTTACATTAATATCATTTTAATGATGCCTACCATTTTTTTAATGATAATTCTCTGTATCTTGCTGCTTATTTTTAAACCTTTAGGATCTGTTGTCAGATTTTGCAAGATTGTGTAGCTAAAAAAGTGACGGGTTGGGCACAAAGTTTATTTTCTTCTGATCTGTGTCTTTGAAATGCCATTTTGATAACAGGTTGTTCAGAAGATATATGCCGTCTGAAAATGGGTCCACTAGTTACTTGGGTGGCAGGAAGTGGGGTGAAATAAACAGTCCTAATCTGTGATCACGGTCACTTCTCCCATTGGAATGAATGGGATGGACTATACTGGTCAACTCCTAAAGGCCCCATGGTGGAGAAACTCATGTGACACTGAAATAGCAAATGACTTTCGTAAGCATCTTTAGCAAAGATCTTTGCTTATAGGGCCTGTCACTACCATATGCATACTGGAAAGCCTATCTGATCTACACATTTTCTAAAAAAAACTCCTCTGTGACACAAGTCATTTCATACAAAATGTTCAATATTAAATCAAAGATATCTTTGGTTTTCCTTGTCGGTCAAGTATATGGTGGCGATGAAAAAGATTATCTACATTTTGTTTGTTAATTAAAGCAGCGTATGGCGTTCGTCACCAACTTTTCATCAAATCTGTAAAATTCAAGCGATAGCCTAAGTATCATAAATCCGTTAGTGTTTCCATGATTACGCACCTGAATCACTTGAATCACTCTGAACTTTGAATTGTACTCCATCACAAGCAGTCTGTTTGTTGTGGGATGCACACGCAGGTCAGCTGGTTTCCATCCTACTTATTCAATAAGGGGGGGTGTGTGGAAAGTGAAAGTGAAACTTAACGTATGTTCCTAATTCCTCTATGTCTCCCGCTGTTGTGAAGTTCATTTACCTTTCCCTACCTCCTGAAACTTCGCAAACATTCATTTGAGGGGGCAGGATGTTTGTTTATGGGGGCACTGCCCCCAGTACTGCCCTGAGGCTTATTATATATTATACATATGTTTAATAAGTCTAATGTGCCAGTGATGATTTTTTTGTATCAAATGTATTCTGTGATAGCAAAGATTTTGCCATGGAGCTTCAAAACCATACCAGCAGAAACACTCTAACATTTACATTAATTTTTCTTAAATGCAAGAAAATACTCTCAATGACTTAGTAATCTTGGTGACAGGAAATTGCATTTTAAGAGCCAAGGATCTCAGCTGAAGCCAATGAGTAAGTATGTTAAAGTTGTAATACCACTGATGACCACTGGGGCAGCTTTAAAAAAAAAAAAAACCTGGCTCCCATAGACTTACACCGTATTTCATTCTACAAATACCAAGTCAATTAGACTCAAGTCATTTCAGTATGGCTCCTTTTCTTTGGATCCCCAGTAAGTGTTCTGATGGTCCATCTTCAAATTATTTTTTAACTCTACGCCAGGAGATAACTAACCATAATGTACAATTAAAAAAGAACTACAAAACTCAGATACTAGTGTAAAAGTGATGTATACTGCAAGACATTATATGAAAACACTTTAATATCAGGATGATTAAAAATGTTAAAGCCTTTAGAAGAGGTGACTGGATGTGAGAATTGCATAATGATTATCTGAGGGGGGGACTACCATGCACATGTGACACATAAAACACAGTAAGTTGACCTGTAGCAAACACTTAAAGTATATATTACTGCACCTTCAAAATGATGGGTTAACAAAAGAGCTGAAATGTGAAGCCTGTCTCTCTCAATTCATTTCTTTATATACTTGAGTAAATGGCTTTAATGTGGGCCCCTTTGGCACAGCCCAGACATTAGTATCTCTCCTGTTGGGTTGTAGCGTTCATTGTGCAGGCCGTGGAAAAGTCATTGAGCAGAAGTGAGGGCTCTATTACCAAATAATAGAACATCTGCACAGACTGAGACCTAATGAGTGACCACCAACGAGGAGCTCCTGTAGTTCTCAGCTGTGACTCATTTTGTGATTCACTGCAGAGAGTGAAATTACAGGCCTCTGTCTTTTGCCATGAAGCCATTAGCCAAACAATAATCTTTTCCATCATATGTGCTGCTGGAGCTGAAATTCACACTTCTGCCCAGAGCCAAGTCTAATGAGCTGAGAGATATTCAACACTGCTGAAGCTGAAAGGTTTCTTAGGGACCCAGGGACAGGGTGTGCTACCAAATCCAAAAGCCAACACACAACAACAACTCACAGTCACTCTGGATAAAAGTTCATCATCACATGCCTAACCAGCACAAATCCTCTGGATTCTCTCACTTGTCAGATACAATATGTTCGGATGCCTGTTTTAAGCTAAAAATGGGATTTTCCTCTCACTCTGATACACACTGCCTGAGAACTCCTACATTACCCAAGAGACCACTCAATACTAACTACAGCACAGGTGCAAAAACGCAAAGGTCAAGTTAAAGACAGGTGTAAGCAGGAACATGAGAAATCTAAAGAGCAATAAATTACATAGCTAATTTTAAGTGTTTATCAAAGTAGAAGCAAACCTAAAGATATCTGAAGACTCTTCATCATTAAGGTGCAATAATTACAAGACAAGGGATCAAATTCTTGTGTACAATGTGGAAATTCATAGTGACAATCTCCCAGCACTGCAAAACACCTTAGCTTTAAGGAGAATTGTATGTTAATGAAATAAATATTAATACAATTAAATAAATTAAAAATATATACTAATCTGAGCATGTTTTTTGTCAGGTCCTAATGGCTTTTCAAAGGTCAAAACTCCTAAAACTCAAAACTCATACATCAGTCCAAATGTGATCACCTGATTCTATTCTAATTTACACATTTTGCATGTTATCCCCTGTTCTTCTGTCAGTGCTTTAAGCCAAGGTACAGGCAAAGATCTGGAGCTTTTTCAAGGGCATTTCCAGGGGCAGCCCACTGTTCCTTGTGTATGAGCTAGGATCGGTTAAATGCAGAGGCAAGATTTTCCTGCAGGGACAACGTAAGTGAACATTACTTTAAATGCACACTGTCAATATCTAATGCAAAACACATTTGACCATTAAAGCTCTGGATTTCAGTAGACCTTATTGTTGGGACTCATCAATACAATACATTTAGGCCATTTAGCTTATACGGATTTCCTCTCAGGAGATAGTTGAACCCAAAATGCAACTAAAAGACCAGACACTAGAAAGACTAAGAGAGTACAAACCTCTAACATGGCACGTATATTTTCAACACATTACTTCCTCCAGCAAAGTCACTGAGGATTATTCTGCCCTCTGGAAGAAAATGGCCCAAAGATACCTTGTTTAGAGAGATAGAGTGATTAATAGGAAGTCATCTGTAACTCTCACCATTTTGTGGCTCTAGATTTTGACACTGCACATGAATTTGGTAAATTTAGAGTTGTGACCAAGAGATTGATGCTAGCGAATTGGCATGAGCCTAACCTTTGACCTAGAATGGCTAAAATGGATCTGTAGTCACCATTATGTGGAACTCAAGCAGAAAAAAATCACAAAGATCCATCCAAAACTGTGAACAGTACACTGATGACAGACAAGCTACAAGCAAACAGACAAAGG
This sequence comes from Sphaeramia orbicularis, assembly GCF_902148855.1. NCBI lineage: Eukaryota > Metazoa > Chordata > Actinopteri > Kurtiformes > Apogonidae > Sphaeramia > Sphaeramia orbicularis. The sequence goes on along the minus strand of NC_043975.1, from coordinate 38,079,820 downwards.
TTTGTAAAAACATAACCTCTAGTGATGGATATGGAGATTGGGCTTGAATTTAAGCATTTCAAAAATGCCCATAAAATTCTGCAGAACTGCTTTATTGTCACACCATCATTATTTTGGCTCATGATAATATCCTGTTCTGAGTTTCTCTGCAATTCCCTGTGCTAATTTAGATTTCTTCTCCTTTTCTCCCAACACTGAAGAACACAGGTGTCAAACATGCGGCCCGGGGGCCAAATCCGGCCCGCCAAAGGGTCCAATCTGGCCCGTAGGAAGAATTACACTGAAGATATTAACAATTAAGGGTGTAAAAATCATTTTAATTCAGTTTCCACATGCAGACCAATTAGATCTCAATTGAGTCAAATCAGTAAAATATTATCATAATAACCTATAAATAATGAAAACTGCAGATTTTATCTTTGTTTTAGTGGAAAAACAGGAAAATTACATGAAAATGTTTACATTAATAAGCTATCCTTTTACAAAAAATGTGAATAACCTGAACAAATGTGAACAATCTGAACTGTCTTAAGAGAAATAAATGCAATTTTACCAATATTCTGCCTGTTAATAAAAGTTTTGTGTATTTGTAATTGTAATGTAAGTTGAAACTGTGGCAGAATATTGTTAAAATTGCACTTGTTTTTCTTAAGACAATTCAAGTTGTTCATGTTATTCAATTTTTTGTAGGAAAAGTTGTAGATGTAAACATTATCATAATATAATTTTACTTTTTTCACTGTTATTTTACTGGTCCGGCCCAATGGTGATCATACTGGGGTGAATGTGGCCCCTGAACTAAAATGAGTTTGACACCCCTGCTGAAGAAGAATCTGACAATGGAGTCATATCGTTGCTCTACAAATTACTTAAAAAAAGTGAAGAATGGCATAAAAAATGCACACACACACGCACTTACACACTCTACTCACAATTAAATCATCATGCAGTTTGGTAGGGTAAACCAAACTGTCAGGTAGCTTATACTAAGTTGAATTTGAATCCTTTGTGACTCTGAGCCTCAGTTCTTGTCAGTGGTTTGTTTTTTTGTGGTTACATGTGGAAGCTTGTGCGCTCTCTTATGGTCACAGCAGATAAACACACCCCTGCAAATAGAAACCTCCACCAGAACAATCCATAACCACATCCTTTGCTTATTTGGCAGCGGCAGTGATGTTGTGTGTATCTACATGTGCGCTGATCTGAGCACAGCTGCACTCAGAAAATAGGAATATGCGAACACATGCTCACATGCGACCATTATTTAAACACTTACATGACAGTCGTTGTTTCAGTCTCTTATGTGTTTGCATCTCTCTGTACGGCTAACGACAGCAGACAGCATAGTCCAAAACCACATTTTTCATTCTCATTTCAGGCATCTGCATTTTTTATATCCATGACAATCTCTGTTTTTTTCTTCTAGTTGGGTTTTTCTGACAGGCAGATTAGGGGGCTATAATCCCTGGGCTGGACATCACATGACATTGTCCTGCTGTCATGTCAGACCACAAGCCTCATACCAGCCCCTGATCAGATTGCAATATTGTTGCCACAGCATTATCAACATAAATAAATACAAGTGTTTGTTCTAAAAGCGAAAAAGATGGACATCACTGATCCCCTGGAATCATCTAAAAGGAGTCCTGTACTTACAGGAAGAACCAGAGCATACTTTTGGTCTGAACTCTGGTCTCTGGATTCATTGTTTGTGCTGTAATCACTTCATGCTGAAATGTTTGCTTTGGCTGTTGTGATGCATTTTGGACACTTTATCAGACTTTACTGAATGCACTAGGTATGACACTAGCATATTAGAGCTTCTCTATTGGAACAATGCATTCCTTTTCATATTTCTTCTATCATTTGTCGTTATTACCTGTCATTTTTTGTCTGCGTTTTCCTAGACAGAGAAATAAATGGCCTTTTTACTGAACCAGTGTAGCTGTAGTAAGTATGAACCTGTTAATTTTTAATAGTAATATCATACGGTGAATAGGTTCTTATGAATTCTTATGGACAAAGATGGTAAGGTTAAACTTAAAACCAAATAATATTTTGAATTTCAGTGGACTTTCTCCTGCTGATAATCTCACTGCCGCCCTGTATGACAAAAACCACAGTTATCTTGTTACTTGACACTAGCAACCACGATCAGTTATCAGCTGCATCTGATAGATTCAGGGATGAAAAGATGAGAGATGAAGACCAGGTAGAATAGAATAGAATAGAATAGAATAGAATAGAATAGAATAGAATAGAATAGAATAGAATAGAATGCCCTTTATTATCATTGTGTGTTTAATGAAATTAGGAGTGCTACTCCAGTCAGTGCAAACAATATGAATAAAAAATAAATAAAAAATAAAAATAGAGCATTTATAAGATTAAAAAAAAAGTAAAATAAGAAAATAAAATATAAAATTTTACAAAAGGAAAATAAGAATAAAACCAAAGGTACAATAAAATATGAATAGATCCAATATTTACAATATTAACAGTATTAACAGTGTGTATATCTAGAATTATTAGCAATATCTACAGTGTGTATTTCTGTCAAACTCTTTAAAAAATAGTGCATTTGTATCTTAATAAATATTTAATAAATATTATATTGTTATTGTAAGAACAGAGGACTGCATGACATATTGCACATATTGTACAAAATCTAGCCTACCTTTAAAACACAGAAATAACCTTTTGGAAAATTGTAGCTTTGTACTTTTTGGCTTTAGTCCCACTCAATAACATGGAGGGCACAAAATTTGTGACCTATACTGCATCCTGCCACTGGGGGGAGATCAAGACGTTTTAGTTTCACATTCGAGGTCTTGTCACTTTGCCCATCTATGTATGTCAGGTGATATATTGCCATTCTACAACATCACATCTGGCTATCATTTATGTACTCTGGGTGATGAAAAAGTTCTTGATGTCCCATCTTATTTTTGGTGGTGACATGAAAAAGTGCAAAATGTAATGACACAGAATATACATGTTGAAAAATACTACTTACTGGAGTTCTGTGAGTACATCTGTGATGGGATTTACCATCCATACATACAGCATATCTACCCCCGTACAAATTTCACTTTTTGCTCTACCTTGGCTTGAAATCCATCCACTTAAGATTAGAATCTGATCAGACATATTGTGTCTGAAGGTTGTGATGTGAGGGGTGTGGGATGTCTTACAGGAAATGCAACCCTTCAGCTCAATGCAGCAGCTTCATGCATCTATAGGAGAAGGCCACAGGACAGCAGAACTGCGATGTAATTGGATCCTCTTTACAAAGTATGACATTTCTTGACATGCTGAGACAGAATAAAACAAAAGCATCCCTTGGCACTGAAGCAGGACTTGCCCTGACACTGTACCCTCTCTTCTGTTCTTTTAAGCTCTTTGCCTCTGTAGTATGGTAACTCTCTGTGACTGCATGTCAATAAGCTTTGGATATTCAGTGGATCTTCATGTTAAGCAGCCCAAAAAAGTAATCCATGCTCATTTTCTTTGCTAAACCTCTCACTTCCCTCCCCCTCTCTTCCTTTCTTCTTTCTCTTTCATTTCTCTCATATGCCTCCCATCATGTGTGAGACTTCAATGAGGAAGGTGCTGTAAAACTGACATTTAAAGAGAGTAATGTGAAGTTAATTGATCAGGGACTCGGTAGCAGATTAATGCACAGGCAATCCAGGTGTGATTTTCATTATGCTGATACTTGTCTAATAGGTTTAACTCCCCACTGGGATATTTTCACCTACAGGTTTCTACGACTGAAATTTAAGACTTTTTAAGACTACTTAGAACAGAATTTTATGCCCATTTCGCAGCCTATTTCACAACCATACAGCCAGCTTTCTTGGGCGACGTGCACATGACTAACAGCTTCACATGTGTTGGGCTGAATGTTCTGTGATCATTTCTGCAAAGTTAGTGGTAATTAGTTGCTAATTTCAATGTAAAAAGTCACATTGCAATGAGTGGAATTGAGTAGAATGACGCCACTTTCTTTGCAGCTTGGACATTTCCCAGACACATTTAAACACAATTTAGTGTACAAGTTTATGGCAACATAAGTCCTGCCGTATGAAATGTAATACCTTTTAAAGACTTTCTTACGGTATTAAATGCAGATTTGTAAATTCAAGACTTTTAAGACTTTTTAAGACCCCGCAGGAATCTTGGTTATTGCACTTTTTAGGTAATTTCAGAGATTGTGGTCATGGGAACTGTGAGAGAAAATGGCCTGAAACCAGTGAAGAAATCCTTAAATGGTGTCAAATGTGCCATTGATTAAAGTTTCTAAACATTTTCCCCTTTTTACCAGATAAAAGAGTACACCTTAGCTAATTTACAACTACACTTTTTTTTTAACCATAATAACATTTTTAATCATCTTGCCTCACCCTTATTCCTTATGGTCCACATGATTCACAGATTCTCATTCTCCTCTTGAAGTGTCTAAAATAAATGGCATATTTGCATTTTCTTCTAGACCATTTACTTTGTTATGATGTAACAAAGCATTAGTGGGTCACACAGATTAACAGTGAGTTATGATGTGAGGTTTCACCCTCCTCCCTCTCCAGCTCCCACAATACGAACATGTATTCTCTGGGCTTTCATCTATGCCAGATGTTACAGTCGTAACACAGTAGGTCATTTCCTTTCTGTTTGAATATACAGTGTGTGTGTGTCTGCCTGTGTAATCTGCTGCTACCTATATAAACAAACACAAATAAATGATTTAACATCTGTCACAACAGACGCTGCAATATAGAAATGACTGCATTGCATTATATGACAATAAATGATACATGGATTGAAACACAATGTCAAAGATGGCTTCTTTTTTTACCTACCTAACTTTTCCATTGACTTCTTTACTACCAGTCTTTCATGGCTCCATATCCTGCGCCATAGACAGTTTCTGATGATGGCAGACATTATCCACAAAAGGAGAAAAAAGACCACTCGGATTATCTCATGTACTTACCTAGAGTCATATGCAGATGAATAGAATCAAATAGCAAACATTAAATTCTGTTAATCTTGACCCATTCCAGCAAACTGACAATGGGATCAGGGAATAGTTAAAGGCCATTACAAATGCTTATATCTGCAGCAAACACACTGACTCTACTATACAATGTAAATGAATGGCTGCTTTTACAGTCTCTTTGCTGCTGTGACATAGGCCAAATGTTGTTGATGTGAACATTTTGTAATAAGTGACGCACACAGACGTTTCTCAAATGCTTCAAAGGCCTTAAAATGTTAATACAGTATCCTCAAATTCCACTCAATAGGGTTTTTCTTAATTGAACATGATAACATCAGTCTGTATTTTGTACACGCTTTTATAGTGTTTTTTTTCCTAAACCAACTGACCCCCCCCCCCCCCCACCCACACACACACACACACACACACACACACACACACAGGGGGTCTTAATCGGTTAAAGACATCTGTCTGATGGTCTTGTGGTGTCTGCCTTTTCATCCTGTTGCCACAGATTATGCCACAGTGAGTGCTGCCCTAATCAAACAGCTACTGTACTGCAATGTCTCCACTCACATCAGAATTGGGCGGGGGGGTTGGCATGGATCCAACTCACTTACACACCAAAAAACCACAACAGAACACACACACATACAGGAAGCAGCTACTTAGAGCTACTGAGTGTTGCATTTCTCACACATTTAATTTGAAAAAAATCACATTAGCACTAAACAATTAACCCATTAAGACCCAGTGCTACTTTTATGGCAGTTCCCAAATAAATTTTTCTCTCGGTTTAACCTTTCTTGAGTGATTTATCACCATTTGTTGTAATAATTATCCTCTTTATTATAAGTTTCTTCAATGAAAATCATGTATTTTCCTATATTTAATTCACTAATCATGTAGAAGTAATTTAAATTTCAGAGGAAATTCAAATGTTATTATATTAAAACAGAGAAAACTGAAGAAAAAGTGACTTTTTCAGCAAAGATATCATTAATTGAATGTAAACCAAGTGTCTCCATCCACTGTCACTTATCAAACTACAAGGGTTTTACTGGTGAATTGATGTTGTACAAGATGACGGTGTTTCCATGTTCACTACAGAGCCTCTGAATGTCCAAATGGGTCATATCTGAAGACCATGAAAAGATGATAAACTGTATTTTACACCAATTATTTTCATGTATTGATAGGATTAGTGGATCAACAGTTATGGTTTTGGTTGTTGGTGGCTGTTTGGGTCTTTATGGGTTACTCAAAATATTGTCAAAATAGCAAGAGATTCAAAGATTTTTTTTTTATTATTTATTCACTGGATGCACAGGACATACAGAGAATTGAAATGCCATTTCTCTCTCACCTTGTTATTAAAAAAGAAGTGAAAATAGAACAAGAATAAAAAAGAGGTATGAAGAATAAAGTATAATGGAATATAAAGTGTATAAGTCAGTCTATTTACAATGACAGTGGTGGTGCAATACAGTAACGGTTATGAGGTGAATAATGGGTTAAAACAGCAGCAGATATAACAGTAACAGCAGTAGATACAGCAATAGTGAAATAACAACTGCAAATAATAGAGATAGAAGTAGAAATAACTAAACTAATAAATAACTAATAACAATAATGATAATAATAATAACAATAAAATAACTACTAAAAAGAAATAACTATAAATCATAAATGCATAGCCTCAAATTTAGTGCCTGTTTCATCGATTCATCCTTCAGTTCAGTTTAACAAATTGTTCAATAATAGTTTATTAGTCATCCTGGGCCTTATGCATGTAAACAGCAAAATCTGACAGCGACTCAAGTGTTTCACAATAGGAGGTGGTACCTAATTTCAACAAAATCTTTTCACCTCAAAGTAGAGGAAACTCATCTGAATGTGTTTATGTACACCTTATCAAATTTTTTATATAATAATATATTGTATTATTTTGTATTTAGTGTTTAGGTTTAATAAAATTTGTGGAAAAGGCAGAGATGAAAAAAGTGACATTTTCTAGATTTGTACAGAAATGTCTGCTATTGACATTAATGGGGCTGTTGGATTTAACTCGTCCTTTTGAAGGTCATAGCTCAAATTCTATACATAACTGGGATTTGGGAGTCGCATTGTATGAAGGATGACAAATGTGGCTACATTTGCCACAAATGTGGTTTACTGGTTGTAAACAGTCTCAGAGTATCATCAGTTTTAGAAGAAAGGGTTTAAATATTTCCAAGGACATGATGCCTGAAAAACAGGCACACAATAAGGACAAGGTTCCAAATCCCAGGAGCTGGAACTATGTGATAATGGTAAAATGTGCCCCAAACATTACATAAACCTCTTATAAAAACTCTTATGCCGCACAGATGCCGCAGCAAAATAAATAATAATAAATAAATCATATCATCAAGACATAAACCAAGATGCTATGTTGTTGCTGCCTCCAAGAAAAAAAATCACATCACCATTTGGAAACTTATTCAGAGAAAATTCAGTTTATAGCTCCTACTAAAATCATAACTCATATCTAGAGCTGCAAACATCAACCAATTAGTTGCCAATAATGAAACAAATCAGCGACTACTTTAATAATTAATCAGTTTTCAGTGATTCTTTTAAAAGAAAATAAGTCTACACTCTTTGATTCCACATTCTTTAATTTCAATAGTTTCTAGTTCTTTTACTTCTCCTTGACTGTAAATCTAATATATTTGACATATGGGCCAAACAAAGGATTTGACAATGTCATTGTGGACATTTGGGAAACACTAGGGTTGATTTTTTTCAACATTTTCTGACATGTCGTCATGCCTTTCAGTCTTTTCATCCAAACAGACCCCGCCTGCAGCTTGGCAGATAGGATAACCATGACTGAGAACAATTATCCACACCCCACTGCATGCACCTGTCCTAAACCTTTACTAGTGCCTTCATTTTTAGACAGTGTGTCTACTAAAAGTATGCCCACAGATGTCTGTGTCAGTGTGTGAACCTCAACAATACAAGATACAGGACTTTTTTTCATATGGGACTCAAACTGTGTTGTTAGGATTATTCAAGAAGCCATACCCTGATGTTGCATGTGGTGCTCCTTCTCAGCCACTAGTTACAATATTTAATAATGGATGATGACAAATCCATGAAATATTCACTATGTGAGGAGTAAATCACATACAAAATGACTGTAAACTCCAGGCTACTCAAGTTGATAAATATTTGCAAATGGATGCCAAAGATAACATCAGGATCTGTTTTCTCTCAATTACTAAAATTATAAAAGTGAGTTAGTGGCAGGTTTTTTAGTAAGAGGTACGGAGTAAGTGTTGAATTCAGTAGTTAATGTAATATAACTTCTAGCAAGTTCATAGATTGTAAAACTTGGTTCATGTAGAAGATTAATATTGTCCATAGAAGACTGGTAAGGAGGAAAAAAAGAATCTGTGTAACATGATGATAACAAGAGTAACATGAAAAACATGCAAGCCACATTTACACACTGTTTATGCACAGTGCTAAGTGCTGAACAAGAGAAAAATATTTTGCTGAATGTTGTGATGTTACAGAGAATATTGAAAAGGTTCCAGCACTTAATTAGTTCATCCAGTCAAAAAGTATAAAAGAAAAGGGGCGAGGCTTCATCTTTAAGTCCAACATGGTGGAAGTGTAGCTCTGCTGCTTCCATTGAACAGGCAGTTAGTTTTCACATATACAAGTTGTTCATCAGTAGAGATTATTCCATTTGTTTTAAAATACAATATTTCAGCACTGTGGACACCACAAATTGCATATGTACAACTTTCACAAAGGCATCTAAAAATCTCATCAGTTAGAAATGATCTGAGGTTTCCATAATTTGATGGTTTGATGTGTATTTGCTTAGAAAAGAAACACATGTCTTCTCTTCTAAAAAGTTTTCCTTGGCCTAAAAAACATATAAAAAGCTGCTTAAGATAAACAGTTGCATAGACAGTCAGATCAGAGCAGTGATCAGGCTGCATCTGTTGTCTATGTCCAAGTGAAATCTTTTCTCTGTGACCGCCTAGATGTAATTGCCAACTTGAATCCAGGGCAAAAGCACAAAAAAATCCACATAGACTTTCTGCCCTACCAGCTTTGCTTCATCAGAATCCTCAAGCTCTTTCTTATAGTGAGAAATGTCTTCCATAAAAGTCATAGAAGGATGATTAAAGGACTGGCAGACTGCCTCGAACGTGTGTTTTCAACCGTACATTGACATGTGGCCTTTAGGGAGGCACATGAAGGAATAGCACCTATACTGGTGTGTATTCAGACAGCGACCCTGCACTTCACTTTACACCCACACAGAGAGACGAAGCTGTCTGCACAGGAAGACAGCAAGAAGAAAAAGAAGACTGCCAACTTGGTTAAAATAAAACCTCAAAAACTCTTGATGACATCTATAATGATCTTAACACGTCAGCAGTGGTGACACACGCAAAAAAAATAGTAACAGCACTTTCAAAACAAAACTTTTGCTGGCTGAAAATGTTCTACCACAGTGTTAAGGCTACAATAAAGCCGCCTCTGTCTACAGATGACCTGCCAGTTATTGAGGCAGAGAGAAGAGTACAACAACAGATGCAGAAAGATGAAAAAAGCAGATTTTATGTAGCGTTGGTAGAAGATGAAAGGAGCAACAGAAAGGAAAAGGGAAGGCATTCTGCCTCAGGTCAAAGAACAAAAAACAAAAAGAAAACCAATAAAAGACAAGAGCAACAGTGCGTAGCTGGAAAGTAAAGATTGAAAAGGAGAACAATATTTTGTCTGTTGCACATCTGCATAAACACCATATGACAACCATTTGCCTAGTTTCATTGTTTGGGCAATTAAAAACACAGCACCGAGGGCCAAATGCACAAAAGGATTGCTCGTTTTTTTCAGCCATTAAACTGGTGAAAATGAGGTCAAAATATCGGATTTATTTCACAAAACAAAAATCATAGGATTAAATTTGCTGCAAACCCTGCTGCCAAGCAATAGCATCATGTGATCATGATTTTCTTTTTTCCTTTTGTTCAGACAAGGTATAGTTTTTAGATGTTACTGCTTGACATTTTCAACTGTGCCTCCAGTCTTCCTCACACGTCAGCAGCACACTGGATGACGCTTCTGAGGAAGACCGCAGTCACAGTCGAAACTGTCAAGCAGGTAACATCTAAAAACTTTACCTTGTCTGAACAAAAGAAAAAAAGAAAAGCATGATTTCATAAACAGAGGACAAAATGAGCATCATTAGGCAATAGCATCATGGTTCATGGATGTAAAATAGGTAATATTCAGTGTCTAATTCACTTATGACCTGCACAAGTTAAAGGGGTCACATTTTGCTAAACTCACTTTTATTAGTCTTTGGTACATTTATTTATTTATTTGTGTATTTGGAGACCCTAATAGTTCAAAAAGTTTGAATTTGAAGACTCCAGGTGCTGCAAAGCTATCTTTATATTCATTTTGGCAAAAATCAAGTGGATTTCTACAATGCGTTTTAATTCCTGCTTAATTTGTTACATCTATAACTAGTTACATCATGACATTTGCACATATAAGGTCAAGACTTCCGACGGATATTTCTCAGAGTATGCCATAATTGTTTGTCAGCAGCAGCAGTTATAGTCCATACTGAAAATATGTCCAAACTTCGAGCTCATTACCTAAAATGTTCAGTTGTTGGTTGAATGGGACAGAGCAGCACAGCCAACCACCTGGAGGGGGTACGGTATGAAGTGGCTCATGTGCATTTAAAGGGCCAGCGCTCAAAACGACTTTTCTGGTGTCATTACTCAGAAATAAGGTTGAAGAAGGGCCTGTGGAGTTGAATTAATGAAGAATTCAGACCCAACCATAGCATTTACAGTTTATGTAGACCACAGAGAAATGTTTTAAAATGCATAATTCCATTTTTAAAAAAAAGCAAAATATCACTCCTTTAAGTTAAAATGCTGCTATTAACATCTGAAGAAACACAAACTCACACTGCACTTGCTCACTCTTTCTCTTTTTTCATATTTTGGTGTGTTGAATTATATTGAATTAATAGTTAATGGTATGATATCAATGTTTTTTTGGGGGGGGCTGCCTTATTACAAACACTACACTTTAACAGCCTGGAATCTAAGTGAAACAAAGGCAGTGCAAACAACAGTAATGAGCATCAGACTGCATCATGCATCATCTTTTGAACAGGCCCTTTCTCAGTTTGGAAACACTGATTTCAGCTGGGGTGTGATACTGCTGCCAGCTGTGAGTACCAAAGTAAACACACTATTAGCAGTTTTCTCAATCCTGGATACTTTCAGTGATACATAAACAACATTTTAAGCTTCCTACAGTAATGAACATGTTTTAAGACCTGACTGACTTTAATAGCAGGAGCCAATGCTGACAATATGTCAGTGTGAAATACTATAGAGGCATAGGCAGCACAGTAGATGGTGATTAGTTTGTGATAGTGGATAATTCTGTGTGTATCTCTGCTAATTAGACATACAATATTGGGGGGGGGTTGCTTATTGCAGTTTTCATTATGGGCCAACATGTGAGATGAAATGTACCAAAGGGTGAAACACAAGAAATGCAAATGCATAACAAGGGAAAACTGCACTCAGGTGCAAAATTTTATGCACCTTCTCCATCTACCCTTCACAACAGTGGTCACAAAAACTACATAATTCCTTCATTAGAGTCAGCATTTGTTTTGTCTGTTCTGTTTTTGTTTTAATTTATTTAAGAAAGCATTACCTCTATTCCACACTGAGACATAGCTGGTAAATACTATATGACTCCATTCGATTTTATATGAAAAAAAAAAAAATACTGTAGCAGGAAGTCCTTCTAAACTGCTGTAGAAACAGGCATCATGCAACATGTAGTCTCTCTATGGCAGTGGTTATCAACCTTGGGGTCGGGACCCCACGTGAAGTCACCTGGAATTCAAAGGGGGTTGCCTGAAATCTCTAGTAATTGATTAGAAAAAACCCAACAACTTACTAAGAAAAATATATGATGAGTTGAGAGAGACAATCACAATAAAAGACATGACAAACTCTGAAGCTGAAGCACTGTGGTACTGTTTATCTTTCAAATGTTCATTGTGGCCAGTTTAAGATGCTGCAGCTCTTTCATAATTCATAGCTTGGGTTATTTTTTTTTCAGTATTAATTGTCAGCCTTGTAAATCCAAGCTGGATTGACTATACATGTCCTGCCCAAGGAAAATAAAATTCTCACTTTGTGCAGTAATCTACACCTGACTTTTCTGCCTCCGTCCACAGTAATATATATTATATAGCCTCAATGTCATTTAAAATTAACATTTATTTGCCACATAGCATAGCAAACTATTATATGATCAAAAACAAATAAATTTTTAGCCAAAAAAAAAAAAACGTCTCTGTTTTGAATGTCTGCGGTCGCCAGAAATTTGTGATGTTAAAATGGGGTCACAAGCCAAAATAGGTTGGGAACCACTGGTCTGTGGAGACTCCCTCCATCCATAGATAAATGGCGGATTCTAGGGTATCACAAACACAACAACTTTAATTTTTGTGTATTGAAAACATGACTGCATTTCTGAAATTAGATCTATCTAAACATCCCTAAATCTTGCATGGTGAACCACTTATTTCTCTTCGTTTTTTTTTTTTTTTTTTTTTTTTTCCTGGGTTCTAATTTAATGTATTGATTATTTCTTGCTATATTACTCACACAAATCTAACAAATCATTTGCAGATACATGAAAAAAGATGCCATAAAAAGGTTTATACTATAGAGCAGAAATGACTAAATGGAAAAACTCTCCCCTAAAAAGGTAGAAGTGCCATTCATCAGTCCAATTGTTCTGATGTCTTGCAGCACATTCGACTGCCAGACATCCTACTGAGGAGTGTATAATGGTTTCTCAGCTCCTATGCCAGTTAGACTTGAGAGGATCGGACCGAGTTTTCTCTCAGAAAGGAAGTCTGGTTCCTGCCTGCCAATTGAATCTCTTATAAAAGCAGAAGCTGGTGACAGGAGCTGCTACACTGCTGGATGATGTGAGAGATGAAAGAGAAATAAGGAAGAAAAATCTAGATCTAAATGTAAGATGTAGACACAGTGTAAACAAGATGAAAGACAAATTAGAGGAAAAAAGACCATTCATTATACTCAGGGAAAAAGTTTAACAGAAACCAGCAGCTAAAACTGTCACTTATTGGTGATAGGTGTTTTAATAAATGCTTCGTTTTACCATTTACTACCTCTTTCGACCATATATCATGGTATAATGAATATCAAAAATATTATAATATGTGATTTATGACCCATTCTTTCAGTATATTGAATAGAGGGATAGAGAAAACTCATTCCCGTGTTTACAACTTGTAGCTATATGGTTGCAAATCTAATTATTTTAGGGTTAAAAACATACTATGCAAAGTCCTTATGACACTATATTGATTTGCACTACCTTAAGTTACAATTTGTCTCATAACTTGATGTTTACAGGAGATATGGAGAATGTGCTGAGTAATCCAAGAGGTATTTTTTGAACCGCATATCAAGGCTTGTGTCAGTGATGTATGTGATGACATCAGAAGCAATGTGACTGCTTCACAAAGTGATTCAGGCACACAGCATGGAATAAATGGAGTAGTGAAACACAACTGAGGTTCCCGTCCCTCACGATTGTGACTGTGAATTGTCTGAGCTAAGCTAATTACCCCGCCCCCCCCGAAAGGGAGGCAATGGGTATTGTTTCTGGTTTGGTTACCTCCGTTTCTGGTTTGGTTACCTCCGCCAAGGAGGTTATGTTTTTGCCAGGGTTTGTTTGTTTGTTTGTTTGTTTGTTTGTTTGTCTGTTTGTCTGTCCGTTAGTGTGCAACATAACTCAAAAAGTTATGGACAGATTTTGATTAAATTTTCAGGGTTTGTTGGAAATGGGATAAGGAAGAAATTATTAAATTTTGGTGGTGATCAGGGGTGGGGGGGCCCACGGGGGGGCCCATTTCCAACAAACCCTGAAAATTTCATCAAAATCTGTCCATAACTTTTTGAGTTATGTTGCACACTAACGGACAGACAGACAGACAGACAGACAGACAGACAAACAAACAAACCCTGGCAAAAACATAACCTCCTTGGCATGGGGGGGCCCACGGGGGGGGGCACTGATCAGCCTTGGCGGAGGTCTGCGCTCTCCGAGTGCTTCTAGTTTGTTTTTGTTTCTTTGTTAACACTCTAGCAGCAAAACTATTGGTTGAATACGCACCAAATTGGGTTTATAAAGTGCCAGTGATCCAGAATAGATGTCATTACATTTTGGGAAAAGTAGGCCAAAGTTTCTATTTTTTATTATTTTTTAAATCTTTTTTTTTTTTTCAATTTACTTATAACGGGCAAAATGTCACGTCTGTAGCAGCAAAACTACTGGTTGAATTCATACCAAATTGGGTTAATAGATTGCCAGTGACCCAGAATAGCTGCGATTACATTTTGGGAAAACTAGGTCAAAATTCATATTTTTTATGAATTTTTAAAATCTTCCCATTTACTTATAATGGTAGAAATATGTGCAAGGGGCGGGGTTTGTTGTGCCTGGTACCACTTGTTCTCATTTTGAGAAGGAGCCAGACTGTCAAAAAGATGTTTCTTAATAAAAATGTATTAGTGTTTGACCCGGTAACACAAGTACATTCACAGTAGTCACGCCAGTTTCATTATTTCCATTTTCTCCTATGACCACTGTTATTTTTAAAGGACAGTACATTCATTGAAAACTATACACGTCAAACCAATAATGCCCTCGTTAAAAGTTTGCACATTGTCAAGACTGTGGCTAGTAAGGCCTTGACACAAAACACAAACACAGGAGGGTGCTGGCAAACGTGTATTACAAATGTTATTTATTAACAGTGTAACCTTGACCTGTATGTGTCTCATCTGTACAGTCTGACATACTGCAATTCCACTGTGTTGTAAATGTGTATATAGTCATTAAAGTTTTATTACTTATTAGTATTATTATTTTTTTTATATTGTTTTGTCTTTTGCACTCTTTATGAACTTTTTTCTTGCCATTTATTCTGTTGCTGCCTTGACCACTGAATTTCCCTGTTGTGTGATCAATACAGTCTAATCTAATCTAATCTAATCTAATCTAATCTAATCTAATAAAATTGTGCACAAATAAGATTGACCAAACTAATAATAAGGTGAGGTCTAAATAGGTAATCAACATTTTCAGTAGTGTGGTGTTGCATGAATGAGTGAACGTTATGGATGTGATGGATGCAAACTAAGTGTAACGAAACAAAGGAGTGGCTGCAGGCTTCTGCCTCTGCTGAATATAAAAGGCTGTAGCCACACCCACAGCCAGGTAGTGCAAGAGAGACCAAGGCACCTGATTGGTCACCTGAAAGGGAGAGGAGAGAGAGGCTGGGAGGCAGACGGGACAGAAAATGGACCGTGCCGACCACAAGACTTATACATGCAAACCATATGGCCTTAAAACTGAAAATGAAACTAAAAACGTTTATAAGACGGGGGTCAATAAGTCTAAAGATGGGGGGCTGGGGGGAGATGAATATAATGGGGGAATAACGCATAACAGCAGAGGGGTCGGATAATTGTAAGAGTGGAGGGACTTCTCCATAAGTGTCATGACGTATGTATCTCTCTCTTTTTCTCTCTCTCTCTCTCTCCTCATTTGATGTCTTCACAACTAATTTAGGAGTAACGGAAAATTTAAGGTAGACAAAAATAGTGATTTGATTTATATCGTGATCGATATCATCTGATATGAAAAAATTTATTGTGATGTGAGTTTTTCCATATAGCCCAGCCGTACTTCAGTGGTTCAAAAAACTCCTCATCTGGCCGTCACTCATATACAGCACAGTACAGACAGTAAGAAACTGTTATATGTTCAGTTCAGCATAGTTTTTCATAAACAGATCAAATAAAACATAAGTTATAAGTCACTAAAGGAGACTTGTGACATGGAACACCCTTTGAATCAGTCTTGAACACATATTAGAGGATCCTCATAAAATGAACAATGATCTGGGAAAAATTATTGACAGTATTTTTTAGATAAGTTCATTGTAAGTCTGTGGGAGCCAGGCCTTCTCTACAAGCTGTCAGTGATATTACACTTTAAGACTCTGCACTGGCTTCATTTTGGAGCTGTGGTTCTTGCTTCTCGTAGCAAATCCCCTTTTCAATAAATTTTAAAGCTTAAAAATCACAAGTGGTGGATATACTCATGTATTTCATGTTGCTGAACAAAAAGTGAAAATGTCTTTACCTTGTGTTAACCACAGACCTTGTTCCAGGCTTCTAAACAAAATCCCCTTGAAAAAAAACCAACTGACTTTGAGATGAGGGAACCAGGAAGTTCAAACTACCAATCATAAGAGAGGCTGCAGAAGACACACCAAAGCACTAAATGAATGAACAGTGTGTTCAACTTTCTGGGCAACTGCTCTGCCAAGAGCTACAAACTCACTTTCAAAACATCCATGAAGAACAGTGAAATGGAAAACTCTAAACAACATAAGGGCAAAGAAAACTGTAATTATGAGGTTTGTATAATTGAGGTCAAGTCTTTTTTTAAGCTTTTATGAGTACTACCATGTTTTAGCTGAATTCAACAATACAGGCGTGATCACCTTTAACACAAACCCTTTAAAAACAGCTGTATTTATCTGATGTAGGTTTCCACGGTTGTTGTATGAGTCAGTAAATTGTAAAGATATTCCATCAAAATCATAAATGTCAACCTGTTGGCACAGGACATATGGATATTACCAGAAAATACCAGAACTCATCTCACAACAAGCTTTTCGTACCATTTTACTGAGTAGACAGTGAGAATCCTTAGGGCAGCGCCTGTGTTTTTAAATTGTTTGCTGACCTCGACCAGATCTTGCACGTTAAAAGATTGCTGGTGGCCTAAATTACATCGCACTTCAAAAATTTTGTGAAACCCTTGTTATTATTTTGTTTTCTTACTAAATTATTGCCTGTTTTTTTAATGTATCAGTATCACTGATCTTTTACCCTGTTTTTCATTATGGTATGGTGTGTGCTCCTTGATCTCTTAGCCAGGTTGCCCGTGGAAAAGTGATCTCAATCTCATTGGGATTTTATCTGGTTAAATAAAGGTTAAATAAAAATAAAGTAAATAAACATATTTGACAAAAATGAGAAAGTAAACATTAAACACACAATAAACAAAAAAAACAGCATGAAAGGAGATAGGGTGTAGGGTTGACAGGCAAGATGGGAGGCCGCTCAGCTGACCCTCATATGAAGCTGCATTGTTTTCTCTGTGTGGTGACAGGAAGGTCAGCATGACAATAAGCGTCTAGTCAAGTATGGCTTCGCCTGGAGACATGAATAGGCCTCCTCAGCAGTCATCCATCCCTCCCACCATCCCTCCTTCCTGCTGTCCCTCTATGCAGCCAGCAAAGCCATGCTGAGAGCCCCAACACAACAGCTTCCTCTGTTGGCCTTGTGTGAAAAGTTAATGGTAATTGCCCACAGATGCTGCATTAGGGTAAGATAGAGGGGGGAGAAAGAATTGGCTCTGAAAGGAATATTTGGAGGGAAAAAAAATGGTCGTCATAATTGTGGTTTCGTTGAAAACAGAGATGAGTTATTCAGGATCTTCATAGAGAAGTCTGTCCCTCAGGAGAACTCCAGAGGGGGGACAGCGCTGTCATCAAACGGACACTGAAGAAGAGTTTGGAGACGGCGATACGCCATACAATATGTAGATTAAAATTCTTCTTTGACAGGCACTTTGCTATTCATCCCTGCTGTCTGAGGCAAGTTCAAGAAAAAAGACAACGGGTTCATGTTGACATTTCTCAAGATGCCAAATAAGAGAGGAATAATGGATAGAAATCATAAAAATAAATAATAAATGTGATATCATTGTCTCCATGCAGGAGGATATGTGTAAAGCATTTTCCTGTCTATTACCAGTCTAGTGTCCAATTATTTATTTTTTCATTGACTTCTTGATGATGGTAACTACAGATGATTAAAATGTATTCAAATATTTCAATAGTTCATTTATTAATTATCCTGCTTCTTTTTTTTAATTTGGGCTAAAGAACAGAAGCAAAGCAAAGTAGAAAAGTAGAGATATGTAGTTATATGTGTGTCTGGCAGTAAGAGAAATCATTTAATCACATGCATCATGCATTCACACTCAGTATGTGAGCATTTGACCTATTGGATGAACCACACATTCATACAATTTAGCAATCAGATGAAGCCCCAGTTAGCTGTCTGTGACTCATTAATTGAGGCCAACTTTGTGGCGACTGCAAGGTTAGTTTACTTTATTTGTGATGGTGAACAATGTTATTACACATTCTAGATTTTGCTCATAAGGTGCTGGCCTAATTGAAAGGAAAATAAAGTTTATTATTCATTTATTATTTTCTCATTCTGTATAATCTACAGACATTGTTCAGCTTTGACCCAACCTCGTTTGAGTTTGTTAAAGGTTCACTATGTAATATTTACTGATAGCAGGGAAGGTGTAGTTTGTTACAGAATACTACCCTACACCTGCAAAAAAGCTGACGTCTATGGTTAGCCTGAGTGGGATTTTTTTTGTTCATTCTTGGTTTTGTAATTAATAGAGTGTTGACTCTGGTCTACAAACATAGTAGTTGACAAAAATGAAAAAAAAAGAAGGGGCAGGTCTGTTCTGAGCTAATGTGTACATGGCGGTGCAACTTGGCAGAAACGGCTCCATGTCAATATAAACAGCTTATTCCGAATTACAACCATTTTTTGAGTGATTACACTAATGAGCACATAACTAAGAACATTATACTCAATTTCTGCAATTAGATCATCTGTTATTTGCCCTAAATCATATAAACTGGACCTTTACGTTATGTAACACTGTCTGTCTGGTTTGACCAATTGAAGTTTACTATGTCTACTCAGCCACAGTGCCTGTTTGCATTTCAGAGTTAACTCTGGCACTATTTACACATCTGCACCCATCATTCATTATCTTATTTCAATGATCCACTGATGACCGCTCATTGACCCAGTGGTTCACACTTCCACTGAACTATCAGTAATCCTATAGGCATATAGGCTCCAACAATCTGTCTAATGTGCTGTATTTTTTATTGATGGATTCACAATCCCTACAGCATTTCTAGCTCTATCTCTATCTCTGGGCATTAAAAACCAAAGCACAACAGTGAGTGGGTGACTTTCAATAGAAAGAAAATATGGAGGTTAAAAAGAGGATTACTGCATATTATACATGTATTAATGTACAGAGAGAAATACCAATAAATACAAAGGACCCCTAGTACAGACTACAGACAATTACCTAATAGAATGATGTATTCCCTGCTTTTCCATCTGTTTTGCTCTGTTATGTAAAAATAGTATACGTGTATGAACTTGTATTTTTGGTATCGCCTGGAAATGATTCACACGAGTACTCTGGCAGAACTGGTGTATCTTTGACGCTGATAAGACCACTCTGGTTTCGATCTAGAGTGGGAAAATAAAAAATAAATAAATGAATAAAAAAACAAGTAAACAAACAGAAAAACCCACAGAGTCATAATGAAAAAGAGGCAGACAGAGCTGGAGAGAAAGGATTAAAGAAATCCTTTGACAGATCTGGGGATCAGCTCAGATCTTGACCATTTTTAAGCAGACACAGGGTAAAGGAAACTGGATGAAAGCCTCAGTTACACGTGCGAGCAATCAGTAAGGTTTGAAAACTGCACACTCCTAGCACTGCTTATGAAAACAACTGAGATCTTTGTAAAGTCACATCTTGAATATTTCAAATGTCCATTTAAAACAGATGGAAAATTGATGTCTTTTCAAGAATAGTTGTAAAGTTATCTATCAAGCAAATATTTATCCCAGCTTCCCAAACGTATGCTCTTATATAGAAAATGTTATTAATTTAAACCATGGGCAACCATCTTAGCTTTAAAGAGACAAAAGCAACCATGGAGTGATGTCTGAAACTTTCCATTCGTGGAGCTGTACCAGAACCCTGGTTTGTTGTATGTATGTGTGAAAATGCTGTGTTGTCTCTAGTATTTCTAACTAAATATTACAGCAGGAAGTAATTTTACTATTTTGCAAAATGACCACCAGCACACAATGAAATGTGTAATGGAAAACATTGCATTTAACTTTCCTAAAGAGAAGTTGAAATTGTTTGAATGGGAGTCACTTGGAGGCTGAATATTTGGAACTAGCATAGAAGTGGTCTTACACTTTAAGATAATTACGAACTGGCTTTAATTTCAAGCCATTATTATTGCTGAATTTGGGTCACTTTCCAGTTTCTCAAGTCCAGTCAGCTGTAGGAGCTGAGACTGGTTTAATTTATTCCAACTGGCTCAACCAACATTTGTAATTATGGCCGACATTAGCAACCTGATGGCCAACTGGTTTCAGTAATGAACAACATGACAATGTGATAAACATAATATTATTATATTATTATATTATTATGTACGACATTGGAACCACTGTTACAAACCTGGCTCAGTGAATAAAATGAAAGCCAATACACCCACTTCCCTAAGCAAGGAATATTACTTTATTTTACTAATTGTAACACTATTATTAGTGTGGTTGCACTATAATGGACACTACACTAATGGAGCCGAGTGTCTGACAAGCCAAGAGTCATTTACTGCTTAAGGCCGAAGCTGGCAACACAAAGAAAATCCCATTTCTCTACAAGTAAGGAAAACGCACAATGAATCTGTTTACTACAAATTCTATCTGTTTTGGGGTTAGAGTTAGAGAAAAGGAGAGAAGACGTGGTGACTTAAGTCGCAAAGAAAGCTAAAAATGCACCAACACTGCAACAAGCAAGAAAAAGCCAGAAACAACAAAAATATACCAGTTTAAATCATGGAACAGGAAGCATGTAAGCTCAGCAAAAAGTCAAGGCGTAACTCATCGAGCCACTGCTTTAGCCTCGCATAGTCAAACTGATTGCTTTCGTTTGGTCTTGCTTCTTCTAGGTGGAACTGCAACACCCAGTGGTAAAATTCAGTTTACTGGGTTGGTCTGGACTTTGGCTTCACATCAAGTTAGTTAGAATTTTTTTACATCAGCCAAGTTCTTGCCTTTGCCTCTTGTTGTAAAATGTAATGATTTATGATGCAATATGTAGACTTTTCTTTGAGCAATGATATGAAGAACATTTTTCAGACAATTAATTTTGCAGTGATGCCTTAAAGCAACTAGACTAATGAAGTTTTAACAAGGAAGAGAGCAACCCACAGCAAGGTAGAGAACGTACAAAAAAGACATGTATTTATTGACTACAGGCAGAAATGTTGGCAATTATTTACATAGTTGAAAAAGCTACAACTGCTGGGCAGTTGTATTCACTACTGTACATGTGCTTGTGTCCCATGTTGTTAATTAAAGGACATAGGTACTGAATGGAAATGCTTTATGAATAGACATGACTTTTGCTGAAGTCATGTCTCTATTCATACTGTATTTCCACACCAGTGTATCCTAGATGAAAGAACCACTCATGCAGTGACAAGTAGTGGCCAACAACACAACAAAGATAAACAGTGCAGCTTGTAGGCACCGAAGAGATCTACTCATGGGCAAACTGCCATGAAAAATGCATTGTGAAAATGCTGGAGGGCTGCTGTAAAAACTAAACCAGTTTTCCACTCTGATGCACCCAGCGGAGGAGTCAGTATAAACATGAAGGTGCATTTCACTTCTGAGAGCAGTAGCCCAGAAATAAACCCACTTATTGTCACTGCTGGATTTCGATGCAACCTGTTCGAACATGCATTTCACACAATGCTCTCGGCCCGCCAAAGGGAAACAGGCACAGATGAAAAAAAAACCCGCAAAATGCTACCATGCTTACAGACGCCTACTGTATTTACGTTCATGTATGCAGAGTGACGGTTCATATCAGATGAATCATCTTCCAGGATGCTGTCAGCTTCCTGTTGAGAACTGACAAATGAGTTCCTTTACTTTGTTTTCAGATTGCCTGAAGTACTTTTAGTTGTAATTTTAATGTCAAAGCTCAAACCTGGATTCTTGAAAAAAAAGAACAAGTCAATTCCTGACATAATTCATCAATAAATTAAATGAGAGAAAATACATAAATATTTATTTAAGTTATAGGTCATTCTTTTAGGTAAATCCCTAAATTGACTAAATTGTTGTCCCAAGAATAGAACTACAGTCATTAGGTTACGTGTGTAAGATTTAGGGGATCCGAATAAATATCCGCTAAACTAACAATCCTAGAACAGACAAAAATCTAAATCAGAACACCAAATTAACTCTGAAAAGGGGAGAGATTTGTTTCTTATTCTTTTATTTTCCTTAGAAGTCAGTACACCTGATATTATTCATTGGCCTCAATCAGAGTCAGGTTCCTCTGGTGCAGATACTTTGTAATATGTCGTATTGGTGTTGATTAAAGGTGCAGGAGACTTTTGTGACAAATTTTTCATCAAGTCTGTAAAACCTCAGTCATAGCCTAAGTATCACGAATCTGTAAGTCGTTCTGTGATTACTCACTTGAATCTCTTTCATTACGGTGAACAATTTCGAAGTGTCATCCACCATACACAAACCATGTGTTTACAAACAGAGCCGGGAGGTCACTCAGGCATCTTTGGAATTTTGTCGCAACATGCACTGTGGGAAAGGGAGGTTCACGCAGCCGCCTGCAGCGGCAGTGGCAGTGCAACCATATGAAATTATATGGATGAAACAAACACAACGTGGAAATGTCTGAAACGCGGAAACGGGCTGGAGGGATATGCATAGAGGGAAGGGAGCTCCTGCCGTTTCCACGTCATGTCTGTAGCAGCTGCCGCTGTCAGGTGTCTATGCAAGCCTCCGTTTCCCATAATGCACGTCACGACAAAAGTCCGAAGATGCCCAAGTTACCTCCCAGCTCTGAATGTAAACACATGGTTTGTTTATGGTGGATGGCACTTCAAAATTGTTCACCGTAGAGATTCAGGTGAGTAATCACAGAAAGACTTACAGATCCGTGGTACTTTGACTATGACTGAGGTTTGACAGATTTGATAAAAAATTGGTCACGAAAGTCTCCCTCACCTTTAATCTGTATTTCTAAAATGTGGCCCTAACCATGAATATATCTTTTTAAAAAATCATTGTTCTTATGGCAGAGGTCTAGCACTCAATACTGAAGAAATTTCATGACAGTGTAACAACATTTGCACATAATCTGATCAAAAATGTACTAAAAAATTATTGACCTTATTGAAAATGTTGTTATAATATCAATCACAACATTTATTGGTCAAGTTATCACATTTTTTACCGGGTTAAAATATTGTTTTTTCAGTAAATTATTACATTTTCAGGACATTTTAACTCTTGGTGGACACAGGAGAAAACTCTTACAGCATGAAGAAAAAAATGAGGCACTGTCATATATATATATAACTATATGGATGCGGGTTTTGGTAGGAGATATGGTAAATCTTCTGTTATTTCTTAATCCCACACTGCAGTAATTCTCTGCGAGTCTCTAGGTCACAGGTTCAAGTCTTGGCCACCGATCTGGGTTAGTAGGAAATCTGACCTACTGTTCCAGGTGGATGTGTGTGTCAGAATGTGCTTGTGTGTGTGTGTGCATGCCATCTGGCCCAAAAGTCTGCTTCCTACGGTGTTTCCAAACAGGAAGCCAGAACAAATCCTTGATGACACGGGTCAGTAGTTTAATTGTCTCTGTGGGATTTCTGTGCAGCCGGCAACTGACACTGTCCCCCCGTCTCAACTGCAGCAAAGTCTGCAGCACTCTGACATCAATTTATCATCAGTGTGTATATGTGTGGATGAGGTGCTGCATGTGCACACAACCCTCTTTTGATTTAAGAGTGTAACCTATAGGGAGCTGACAATGTTAGAAGGTATAAATGCCTGATGCTGTCAGTTTTGCAGACAAACACCTCATTAGACCTGTATTGATGAAGTTCCTTGTGTCTCTGCCTTTCCAGCCACAGTAGACGAAGGCATCGATAAATCAACACGAGTCAGAGGAGGAAGCGAGACAAAGCTTTCATCTTTCTCCAATGACAAAAATGTGCACATACGCAGGATTTTAGATTTTTATAAGCCCATTTTTTAGACAGTATAAATTAATCTAACAAGGCAGAGTCAACAGAGTAACCTGTTAAACCCTGGGCCATTTGTTTCTAATCAGAATTATTTCAATATAACGCAAAGCAATGGATTAGCTGATACCAGAAGCTTCAGTCATAAAAAATGAAGTTATGAGCAGAAAATAGCAAAGGTAAGACAAAATGCGACCTTTATTTTTGCACTTCTCTGGCTCATTCAGTAAGTTTTAGTGATAGGGAAATAATAATACTGTTTATGCACCTTATATATATATATATATATATATATATATATATATATATATATATATATATATATATTGCTCTTGGAAATAGTTTATATATATATACATATATATATATATATATATATATATATATATATATATATATATATATATATATATATATATATATATATATACGTATGAGGGCCATTCAATAAGTTCATGGCCTCACCCAGAACAGAACAACACAGACTGATAATTTATATTTTATTTTTCAACATAATCTCCATTTACAGCAATGCACTTGGTCCATCAATGTTCAAGCATCACTATCCCATCACGAAAGAATGTAACATCCTGTATTATAACAACCAGTATTTCTGGGTGAGGCCATGAACTTATTGAACGGCCCTCGTATATATATATATATATATATATATATATATATATATATATATATATATATATATATATATATATAATATATATGTATTTTTTTATTTATTTTTTTTTGTACTCTTTCTTTTGCATGCCATTTTTTTTAAATGTCACTTTGTTTTGGTTGCAGTAACTTCCTAGTTAAATTATTCTATTTCAATTTTTATACTTTTCTCATGGCATTCAGTGTGGACGGCAAAGTAAGATTTTCATTGTACAGGGAAACCTGTTTCTTTACTGTACACATGACAATAAAACGCTTTGAATCTTGAAAACTTGTACTGTTGGATCTGCTTAGTGTTAGCTTAGCGGTGCAAAGACCGTCACATTGGTCTGCTGTTTTATGAAATTATTCATGACATTCGCTGGTCTACTGGTGTTAAATGTTTGCCCATTTAAGAGTTTAATGTTTGAATTGTTTTCTGTTTTCAGACAATTGGTTTTCTTAAGCTTTTAGTTGACATGCTTCAGAGTGTAGATATAGAGCATGTGTATAGTGCTACAAGCTGCACAGCTGCCAAACCCAGGGTATAAGAGGCTACAGCATGAACAGTCAAAATATCGCTATACCATTACTGACACCATGGCTTTGATAACCAATCCTAAATGTTATGCAGTTTTCAGTTAACTAAAACATTAACTTATACTTTACAGAACGAATCTTTAGCTCAGCTACGTTTTTGTGCACTCACAGTACTTATATAAAAATGACTTGTTACACCTTTTATGTTTTTTCATCCTGCTACTTCTCTTTTTTTATTTTACCTTGCAACATCTCATAGCATCCTCCACCTTCTTTTTGCCTTGTTACATCTTTTACACTGTTTTCATCTTGTTACATGTACTGAAATCAGTTTTTGTTCCCCAAAAACACAAAAAAACTAAAGGAATAAGCCTCTTTTGAAAGTGTGTGGAGTAGAAAGCACAGATTGGTATAAAAGTAAAAAGTTATCAAAAAATGTCCAAGCATCACACCCTGAAACTCGGAAAATTCCACCAACAAAGAATTTAGTTTATTTCCCTCCTCTACTCAATAAGTAGCTAATGTGACATGAGATTCAGTACTCAATAGCACCCAAGCAATTTGGTCAGTGCCATAACAGTGCACTGTTTAACATAAAGTGGACAATAAGCCACCCCCACCATAGTTTTGTTACATAAACATTATTAATATGTAAAAACACTGGAAACACATCTTGTAAAAGCTTTTGTAGAAATTGATGAGTGTATTTACACTGCTTTTTCCAATAAAAAGAGAATTTAACCCATAAAAATCCAAACAGCCACTGGCGACCAAAACCATCCACTGATCTAAACTGTTTAATACCTGTTGATCTACTAACCCTATCAATCCATGTAAATAACTGGTGTAAAATGCTGTTTGTCATCTTTTCATGGTCATCAGATATGACCTACTTGGATGTTTAGAGGCTCTGAAGTGAATGTGGAAACACTGTCATCTTCTACAACACTGATTCACCAGTAAAACCCATGGAGTTGGATCAATGACAGTGGATGGAGACACTAGTTTTTATGTTCAGTTAATGATATCTTTGCTAAAAAAAAAAAAAAAAAAAAAAAAAATATTTTCTCTGTTACTAACATAATAACCTTAAACTGTAATCTGAGCTTTTATGAACATTTACATGATCAGTGAATTAAATATAGGAAAATACATGATTTAGACTGGGGGGAATTTTTTAAAGTAAACAGGATAATATTACAATTAACCCTTTCATGCTTACTGGTCACTACAGTGGACAGTTATTGTACAGCTGTTCTCTTGTATATTCATGGATTTTGTAGTTTTAGTTCCATATCAGCCAACACAGTGGACACTTACACATCATCCCATACACTGCAATTCATACCATTACTGTAACTTTGCTGTGCTTGATATACCTGATCTGGAGTCAAATAGTGAGATGGTCCAGTCACCTGATTGGTGAGTCCCAGTCTTGTCCCGCCTCCCTGTACACTAAGCAGGTCCAGAAGATGGCTTCATCAATTCTTAACAATGACTCCCATCCTTTACGAGGTGAATTTCAGCTCCTTTCCTCTGGACGGAGGTTCTTAGTCCCAAGGTGCAGGACACAGCGTTATAAAAACAGCTATGTTCCTGTAGCTGTCACTGAGCTCAATAAGAAATAGTGACATTGCACTTTACAAACTTATTTTAGTTATTTATCCCATTTCTTTGGTCTATTTATTATTATTGTGACTTCAAATTTTTAAATTTTATGTTCTTATCCTGTTTTTTATCCCAGATTGTTCTTATCTTTTCTGGTTTTTATTGTGTTGTATTGCATCTTGTTTTTATTTATTTGATCTTATTTATTCATTTTATTCTTTTACTTATCCACGCTGCTATACTGATAAATGGCAGAACACTGAGCACTTTTTTGTCCTGTCTTTTTGTCCTGTCTGTAAGTGTGATCAAGTACCTGTGTTACATGTTCAACGTATGTATTGTTGTAATACCAAAGCAATCACCTAGACTGCAAAACAAATCTACCTACTGGTACAAATAAAGTAACCTTGAACCTTATGTTTTAGTGTAAATCAATTGTTATTTGTTAGACTAAAAGGTTTTTGGTTTGTTTTTTTTCTTTGCATATTGTCTCCATGACGTGAGTATTAACTAGCATAGAATATGTTAAAATGTAAGAAAACATCAGATTAGCAGCATTTAAATGTTTTTATTTCACTGTTTTTGTCTCACTTTCTGATATTGGGTTTTAACACGTTTCTTTACTTCAAAATTTAAATGCGTGGACATTTTTGTAACTCCATGAGAAAAAAAAAAACTGGATCGCAATTTTTTTTTTCATGCCTAAGGAGGAATAGAAACACTCAAAAAATCTTGACTAAGGTTCTCATAATTTATGCATGAAAAGGTTAATTGTGACAAATCACAGAAAAAAATGTTAAATATAGAGAAATTTTCATGTGGGAACCGCCACTAAAGTAGCACTGGGTCTTTATGGGTTAAAAACAACTGTGATAAAGTAGATCTCTTCAGCAGATCCTATCAGTTCTGTGGGACTCAGGTGTCAGTCAAACACACACCAGCTCCTCACACTTCTCTGGTTTTTGTCTGATTTGCTGAAAAGCTTCAACACAAAGTCCTGTTTTCCTCAGAGGCTGGACAGTGTGTGCAGATGTTGGAAACTCTCCCACTGATCACACACTGCTCCAGCTGTCACCCACGGGTCTCCCCCGCATGCAGCCAAGGGAGACCCCACCCAGAGACCCCCTGTGTGATGCGTCTGCGGCGCCTCGGACAAACCTGGACAACCTGAGAACGCGTGGACGTGATGCTCACACACGGCACCGACCCACGCACGATGTGACAAACGACAAACGGACAAACCCACCGCCGCTTACCTCCAGAGCAGCTCCGGTTCCTTCAGCCCGGTAGCAGCACCGGCCCACGGCTCCGGTCCACGGGTCACTTCATAAGTTATCCCCGCAACATCACACGGGCACGCGGAACAGTAGTTTCCCTCTCGCGCACCTCTGCCTCCAGATGTTAGAGAGGGCGGGTCCCACCAATAATAAAACACCCCAGTGGAAGCGCGGTTCTGTTCCGTATAAAACACACCGGCCCCTCCGCCACTGCCTCTCTGTCAGTGCCGCTCTGGCTGTGGAGTGTCCTCCCGGTGTGCCTGTCCACGCCGCTGCTCTGCTGCTGGATGACAGGACGGACCGACAGACCGATCGACCGGCTGAATCCCGCTCTGCCGGGCCGCGCTGCAGCTCCGCCTACCGGTGGAAAATGGCACCTGCAGGCGGACCTGTTGGTACACCACAACAGGGGGCCACTCCTGATAGTTCAGGGGCTGCATACAGCCCAGTATGATCTCAAGTGGGTCAGACCAGTAAAACCGTAACATAACAATCTGATAATATCAACTCCAGAATTCTCTTTATGTTTCAGAGTGAAAAAAGTGACATTTTATGATGAAAATTAGATTTGATAGAACTTTATTAATCTGTTGGACAGAGTCCTCAGAAAATTGAGGTTCCAGTAGTAGCATAACATCAGATGTACACATGTAAGAAATAGAAAAAGAAATAGACAAAGGGAAGAAAATAGCAATAAGAATAACCATTTTTAAAAAAACTGTCACGAAAACAGCCAGTTTCACAAAGTAGGCACTATAATGTGCCATCTATATAATAACAACAAATAATAATTACTATGATAAAGTCATAGTGGTAATAGTTGTCATAACAATATATAAGAAAGTACTCTAAGTTTGTAAGTATTATTTACATTTACAAAATATCTTGTTAAAAAATCTGAATAACATGAACAACCATGAACAACTTGAAATTTCTTTGGAAAAATAAGTGCAATCTTAACAATATTATTCCGTAGCATTTCATTTACACATGTGCATTACAACTTACAGATCACAGTGGATCTACAAAGGCCCAAAACATTTTTAACCAGCAGAATACAGGGTGGGGAAGCAAAATTTACAATATTTTGAGGCAGGGATTGAAAGACAGTGTATGACCAATTAGTTTGTTGAAAGTCATGAGAATTTATTTGCCACAAGAAAATTTACATAATAGAAAATGTTTTTATTCTATGTGTCCTTCTTTCTCAATAACTGCCTTCACAACGCTTCCTGAAACTTGCGCAAGTGTTCCTCAAATATTTGGGTGACAGCTTCTCCCATTCTTCTTTAATAGTATCTTCCAGACTTTCTCGTAATAGTTTTGCTCATAGTCATTCTCTTCTTTACATTATAAACAGTCTTTATGGACACTCCAACTATTTTTGAAATCTCCTTTGGTGTGACGAGTGCATTCAGCAAATCACACACTCTTTGACGTTTGTGTTCCTGATTACTCATATGGGCAAAAGATTCTGAAAAGGTATGGATAATAGTGTTAGGTATGATTATGACATCAATATGTTTGGTTTCAAAACAATTGACGTAGTGCCTGGTGAGAAAAAACAACTAAATGTTCATTGTAAATTTTGCTTCCCCACCCTGTATTCTTAAAATTGCTTTTAGTTCTCTTAAGACATTTCAGGTTATTCAAATTTTTTTGTAAAAGGAAAGTTTGTAAATTAAAATATTTTCATTTATTTTATACATGGGTCAGCGGTTCGAATCCTGACTCCAACTGTCCACATGTCGAAGTGTCCTTGGGCAAGACACAAAACCCTAAGTTACTCCCAGTAGGACCTGGCAGCGCCTTGCATGGCAGCAGCTGCCTACTGGTGTATGAGTGTGTGCATGAATGGGTGAATGTGCAGCTTTGGTGCGCTTTGGGCACCATGAAGGTGTATACATAAGTGCAGTCTATTTACCATTTATTTAACTTTTTTACACTAAAACAAATATAAAAGTCATAGTTGTCATTATTTATAGGTTACTATGACTGTATTTTACTGGTCTGACCCACTTGAGATTGAATTGGGCTGTGTTTAGCCTCTGGACTAAAATGATTTTGATGGTCTTGATTATTCTTCAGTTTAATTCTTGGACTTTGCAAATTCATGCCTTAACTGAATTGAACCCTTTGGTGAGCTGGTTTTGGTCTGCGGGTCATACGTTTGACACCCCTGCACTATAGTTTAGTTAATTTGATAGTAGTTACACTTAATTCTTTTATCATTTGATCATGATGGTTGTGTCACAATTTTTAACAATAAAGTTTCTTTTTGACGTATTTTATTAATCTAATGTCACTTACTCCTACAGGCCTATTATACACAAATACACACACACACACACACACACACACACACACACACATACACACACAAGAACATCTACAAAATCTTCATACGTCAATCTTTTTTCAGCTTTATTCTGCATGAATCTCTTGACCTGATTCAACTCTGCTCAAAACTACCAAATGTTCAATAATTTCTCTTATAAAGTATGTGCCTCAGAGATTAAATGTGCTGAATCTTAAATACATTAACAAGATGAAAAGTGTTGGTTAACTGATGTTTTCAGTGCATATGAAAATAAAGTGTGACACATTTATGTCTTTATGTACATTTACACACTAGATGTATAAATCTTCCACTAAAAAGAACCTGAAAATTGAATGCACTGTAATGCACATGTTTTGAAGTAGATCTGGTAGATCTGAGACAAATGAGTACAATCCATTCTCACACTAATTCTCAGAATTTGGCATATTGACCCAAGACTAAGTCTTGGAAACTACAGCCAACCAATATTTTGAATTAATTTTTCTTCAAGAGTGACCCAAACTTGGTAGAATGCACTACTTTTCCTCTGGAGGCATTTTACTTGTAGACCAAGGTTATCAGTATTTTAACCCTTTAAATACCAGATTTAATATATGATGCCACTTGTTTTATTAAAAAAAAAAAAAAAATATGAGATGTTTTCTATATGATAAGTAATGGAAGGATGTGGCTTTGTTTTATATCAGACATGTCAAATCAGTGATAATAATAACACTGATTTCATTGCATTAGTAGTTTTTGTGCAGTGTTGGACCCTCATGGAAAAATGCCCCACCCCCATATATTTTATTATACAAAAAATATTGCTTGTTTTTCATAAATAACAACATTACAAATGTGATATCAGATATTCAAACTGGCATTTAAATTTATGTCAGTTTTTTTGATGCAAGGGTCCTTAGAGGGCAATAATTTAAAGAGCTCTACAAGGGTTAAATGAAAATTGCTCCATAGCACATCAATCTCTGCCACATCACATCTTTAGTTTAGGATTATAATTTTTCCAGTGTAAATAACCACTACAAGGTACACTTCTATTACAGTTACTTAATCCGTATGAAATACCTCAAACTGTATTTCTAATATTTAGAATATAACATAATTTATTAGAGTGCAAGTACTAAGTCGGTGTTTTTTTACTGGGAGTTTTTATGGTGTCATGTGGTTTATTTGGACTCTTAAGTGTTCCGGTGGTTCATCTTAAAACATCATTTAAGATTCAAGATTCTTTTATTGTCATTCAACATTAGTAAAATAATGAAATTATGATCCACAGGATCAATGGTGAGATGAACCTTTTAAAACACACACATTTAAAACAGAAAACAAATAGAAAATAGAAAACAACACAGCAAAATGCAGACATTAATAATAAATAAATCAACATAGAACAGGAGGAGAAATGACTGAAAAGTATACAGATTATTGCACATTATATGTAGTACTCTATGTTATGTTATAGTAACTGCACTTTATGTTGTAGTAGTAGATTGCATACCTGGTTGTTGTGGTGTTATGCACATAATGAGCTGCACCAGATTGGGTTTTTTTTCAGTTGTGGTTTGAGTTTACAGTCTCATGGCAGATAGTTTTTAGATTTTAGATCCATGACGATACTGTATGTTTATAAAGGTTTTACACTCTAATTGATCAACGTTTTTTCTGGTTGGACTGAGAAATCTTGAAACATTGCAGAAAAGTTTTAGCATGCCTTCTCTAGCAGGTTTCTGTTGCGCTCATTTGATTTGTTGCATTGGATGGATTGGATTTTTGGTTCTGAAAGAGACACCAGTGTTCAACCCTATTTTACTTCTTTGAAAATGCTGAACATGCATTTCTGTTTTGTCCTTCAGTTGTTTAGTTCAGACTCTTTCAGCACATGCAGGCGGTACTGTAATTATTCCCCCAGACTTGTTTCCCCTGCAGGGTTGGTGTCCTGTTCCTGCAGCCCCCCCATTGGATCTTCTTACTGTACTCCTCGCCCACTGAGCAACGGCCAGCAGCAACCTTTGATGGCTTCAAACAACTGCCATCTCTCATCATCTCACCACAACATTTAGTCACTGCAACAATGTGGCCTTCAAATGTGAGAAGATGAAACACAGGGACACAGCGCCAGGACAAAGGAGAACTTCTATGGTTGTGGATGGAGCTCCGTACAAGCACAGCCAGGTGTTTCTGGGTGTGGTGGGGATAAATTCTTCCTTTTGTTTGATGGATAATGCCAAAAAAATGAAGTACTTAGTGCCAGCCTCGTGCCACTGGAGATTATTTACTGCTGAATACAACTACGGTACTTTTGGCAGACAATGCCAAAGCAGTGCCAGTCTAGAAAACAGCATGCAACTCGGAGCAGAAATGCATTTAGAAACAGTTTGCACCAAAAACAGATATGGTTCATCTTTTGTGCATACTTTATCTCACAAGTCTGCATGTTGAAAACCTAGATAATCTACATAAAACATTTCCAGCAACATTGTACTCACAACAACAGAAAGCCTATGCATACCATTGTCAAATATGTAATACATTGGAGTCATTGAAGAGCAGTGTTAGGGAAGTTACTTTTAAAGAGTAACTTTTGCTCGTTAATTCTTTAAAAAGTAATCCATTACTTTATTTAGTTACCCTCCATGGAAAGTTGCTTTTTACATTACTCGTTACTTTTATGTAACTTTTATGTTGCTGGACTTTGGGCAGAAGTACATATCTGTTCCTAAGTATGCGGGTCTACATAAAGTTCTACTATGGAGGACATACGAGGGCTGTTCAATAAGTTCATGGCCTCACCCAGAAATACTGGTTGTTATAATACAGGATGTTACATTCTTTCGTGATGGGATAGTGATGCTTGAACATCGATGGACCAAGTGCATTGCTGTAAATGGAGATTATGTTGAAAAATAAAATATAAATTATCAGTCTGTGTTGTTCTGTTCTGGGTGAGGCCATGAACTTATTGAACAGCCCTCGTAATAGGTATTTCTTTTGTGCTCTTTGTTTTTAAAAAATGCCACAAACAGAGCACTTGACAAGAAAACGTTGGACTACTATAGGCTTCAACACCACCACGAAGCCCTATCAGACAATATGAAATCACATAGCCTCGATACATCTTATGGGCATTTGGTGAACACTAAATACATAAGGGCTTGTCCTGCTCTTGTTTAGTTATCTGGTGAAACGAGGTGAAATGAGAGCTTGTGACTATTGTGCAGGTGCAGCTGTTTCACTACCAGAGGACCTTCAGATGTTTACATAGAAAAGACAACCATTGCACATGCTCGACGGTTTGGAGCATGTGCATAATTCTTAGGGGGTAAAAAAAATTTAGGGTAAAAATTGTACGTGATACTTGTCAAATCTGTCGTTATGATGTGCAGTATTAAAAAAGTAACTACGTTTTGTTACCAAATTTTCAGTAGTACGTTACAGTACCTTTTACCTTAAAAAAAGTTGTTTAGTTACTGTAACATGTTACTTTGTAACTCGTTACATACAACACTTTTCAAGAGATACAAAATCTACAAGAAATACAAATGTCTTTTTTATCCAAAAGAAGTAAATAATTAATTACCAAAGCGAAATAAAGTGTAACCTGTAGAATTAGTGCCAGTCTGTTATAATACAAATGACCTCCATCATCAGACACCATAACTCTGACTTCCACTGACAGTTTCCATTGAATATGAACAGTACAAACAGACGACGGTGTCTTCTTCAGAGTAAAGGACACAAACAACATACACTCAATTTGTAATCAACCGAAATTTGTTGGAAGTTCTCATCAGATAAAAAGTTGACATAAGATTCATGTTTATTGGCTGATGATAACAGGGAAGTTGCCAGTGTCTAAGTACCATGTGAAATAAAGAAGAATAAAAAAGAATAAAAAGAAAGAGAAAGAAAGAAAGAAAGAAAGAAAGAAAGAAAGAAAGAAAGAAAGAACATTCACATGATTTTCATCTATCTGTTCCCCTAAGAAAAACATCTGTGTCTGCAGCAGACCTACAAGTGAAGCAGATGGTTATCTGTGCACATGTGCAAAAGAAATACCGCATGTTTTCACTGCTTTGATATTTTTAATGTTGCTTTTGCAGAGCGCCTCTTAAAGTCTGTTTGTTTTGGTAGTGAGTTCCACTTGGAACACAGCACTGCAGATTTATAGCTCACCAACAAATCAAGATGCACACATTTGTTTGGTGTAAAAGCACAGGATGGTCTAGAACCACTCAGACAAACCATTGTTTCTGGAGGACATTGTGGATCAGATTTTACTGGGTGCAGTAGAACCTAGTCTGTCAGTTAACATAAAGAGGTTAAGTGTAATAATGATTGTAATAATAAGTAGCAGAACACACTCACAGATACTATAACCACCAATGAATCCACGCAGACTGTGTCACTCACTGAATGAAATGTGAAGCTCATTGTTCTTACACATCTGTATTATGCATCATGAAGCTGTTCTCTATAAAACTCTACCAGTTGGTCAAAAGATTAAAAGCCATTCCAAAAAAAATTGTTGATTTTAGAGCCACTATTGCATACATTTTCATAGAATTACTCAAGTCATCATACTGTTTAGATCTATGTGTACACAACTGTGAATACTGTGGAGTAGATTGTATCCAAACCAAGTGTAACTCCAGTGGTGCAACTGGTCACCACACAGTACTGATAAGACAGTATCCTGTACAGGGATGCAGAGGTCATGAATTCAAGCCTCACCTGAAGCAGAGAAGTTTCAAGCAGTGAAACTGACCCTCTCAATGCCCACCTAATACTGTTTAAATGACCGCTGTATGAACTTCAGCTTCTGTAAAACATGACGGTCACACTCATTCATCTCCTGCACATCAGAGTGAAGTTTACCCTCACACACCAATACAACACTTGGATGTCAAGGTTGTGAGTTTGAGCAAAGAAACAGCAGTGTGTTTTTTTGTGTGTGTATCTGGGTTTGTTTGTTTTTTTTGTTTGTTTTTTTACACACCTGTATCAGTCAATGTTCACCTTCAAACACAAACACAGTTGGTAAAAAAAAACCCAATGTGTTTCAAAAACCTTGATATAGTTCTGCCAGACTTCAGATCTACAATTACTTTACACAAAGTTTCTTAGACTCACTAAAATAATTATAGTACATTGTGAAGTACTGTGAGTAAAATAATTCCATCATTAAAGTCTTCTCAATGTTATATCATTGGATTTTTTCTACTGAAATTTTGTCAAATGTAATGTTACTCATTAAGTACTACTTGAACTTCATTTTTTTCAGTGTATGCATAAGAAAGAGTTAAACAAATCATAAATTAAGCTTATATGTGCCTTTTCTGTAGACTGAAAAATAGAAATTTGGGTGATTGTTTTAACTCCTGTGTGTGTGGGTACACACAGGTGTGTACGTGAGGTGTTTTCTCAGTATTACTCAGACCATGTTTTGTGCAGCAGCTCTGTCCAGTTGCCAGTTGCTTGGTTTATTGGCAACCCCTTACAGGAAGCAGCACTGGCAGACTTTCTGACACAAAGGCCCATGCACAGAGGAAGTGAAGCTGATGCTTTTATAAAACAAGGTGACAAGAGGAAAGGGTTTGTTTATGTTTAGAGACTTGTGACCGCATGCCTCAATACATACAAGCCATACAATGAAGGTTTGTCTATGAAGCCTTTTTTAAACCACTCTCCTTACTTCTTTTTGTGCATTTTTGTCTGGGTGAGAGTCACAGAACGTGCAAGAAATACAGAGAAAGCTTTCGTTTGACAAATAAATAGCTTCTTAACACAGGTTTGAACAAGTTTTTCCATGCTTATGAAGCTTATAGAAACATGAAAACATATTCACTTGCAATTTTGCACTTTTTATTTATTAATTTTTCACTACATTCAAATGCATCTCTAGTTCATTGTGTGGTATGTTTGTAGGCAGAGAAACATTTAGAAACCCTCCCTTTAACTGTCTGTTATGTTGTCCTCAGCGCCTGCAGTGTAAAGTCTTATCTGCAGTGACCTCTAGTGGCGTTAAGGTGTTCTTACAGGAGATGCTTGCTATTTTAGACAAAACTGAAACACAGCTGCAGTATAAAACCGATGCAAGTGATTCACTTACCTGACAAAAAATGTTTTATAGTATTGAATTTAATCTCAAACTGCAACAAAATGTTTTGCAGGTATTCTGCTTGGTTTAAGCTCAGTTCTTTTCTTCTTTTGTCTGGCTTTTGGCTTCTTCCTGAGTTTCACCTTGTCTTTGTTTAAAGATGCTACAGGGATTGGACAAAATAATGGAAACACCTTCACCTCAAGATGATAATGCCCCAATCCATGCAGCTAGAATTGTTAAAGAATGGCATGAGGAACAAACTAATGAAGCTGAGCATCTCGTATGGCCGGCACAGTCCCCAGACCTCAACATTATTGAGCATTTATGGTCAGTTTTAGAGATTCAAGTAAGACGTTGATTTCCACCGCCATCGTCTCTAAAAGAGTTGGAGGGTATTCTAACTGAAGAATGGCTTAAAATTCCTTTGGAAACAATTCACAAGTTGTATGAATCAATACCTCGGAGAATTGAGGCTGTAATTGCCGCAAAAGGTGGACCTACACCATATTAAATTATATTTTGTTGATTTTTTAAGGTGTTTCCATTATTTTGTCCAACCCCTGTATATAGACTTAATGCATTCTTTCCTACATACATACATACATACATACATACATACATACATTTCATACACATACTTTGCTTCTACAGCTCACTTGGCATCTTGATTTTTATCACTTCCCTCAGTTCTGATCAGTTTTTCTATGGGTAATGCATTCATCAACAGCCAAAACCTTTAAGACAGTGTTTTTCAACCTTGAGGTCCGAACCCCACGTGGAGTCGCCTGGAATTCAAATAAAGTCACCTCAAATTTCTAGTAACTGATAAAAAAAAAAAAATAATTGAATTACTAATAAAAAAATATTTTTTAATGATCCTTATATATTTCATTATAATTAAAACACCACTCACTTTTCCTACTAAAAATCAAGTTCAAATAAAATGCAGGATATAATATCTGAGAGGGCATATCTTGATTGACTCGATCATGTGACCGCATGTGTTAGCTACTATGCTTCAACCTGTCTGAACACTGCTAGAAAACTGGACCGAACAGAGAATGGAAAGATTTCTTAACCCACCTCGCCCCACTAAGACATCTCCGAGAGAAAAATGTCTCCGTTTTGAATGTCTGGGGTCGCCAGAAATTTGTGGTGTTAAAGTGGGGTCACGAGCCAGAAAGGGTTGGGCACCACTGCTCTAAGACATACCTGCAGCATGATGCCAAGGCTGTGAGTTCAAGCCCCACCTAGAGCCTTTAATCTCTGATCACATAAAATAAAATCACATCACATTTGATCATTAACCTGTATCTCTAACTATCCCATTTAGGTGCAATTCTTAACATTTATCCACCAACTGACTTCATTAAAGTTTCCTTTCAGTAAAGAAACTGCTGCAGCTGCCATTCAAATTATAATCATGTTGATCTCCAGAATCATACTTATACTTTGTTTACAACACATTATACTGATTCTGATTATGCTGAGGATCAATATACTTATAAACTGTATCTCTTTCAGGAATTTACCAGTATTAAATATGTAAGATTTTGCTTTTCTCATGAAATATGCAAATGGACTGATCGAACATGCTTCAGTGGTCACATACAGTTTTCCTAATAAAACCTACAATTAGTCATCCTTAAATCATGTATTGACACTTAGTGTTTAGATACACTTTGTGAATATTGAAGAGTATTACATTTGTAATATTCTTATTATGCCATTTATTTACTACCTTTTGGAGAAACTTCACATTTTTTAGTAACCTGAAGGAGCTTCAGTGGTGCAGTCAGTCAGTATGTCGTACTTACAGACAGTAACCTGCAGAGGGATGTGGAGGTTAGGAGTGAAAATAGCTCAGCATTGACATATCTCTGTGCTCTGACACTCTGATACTTATCTAAGCACAGTCTAAATGATTGTCATGAATATTTGGGGGTGGCCATGGCTCAGGAGCTAGTGTGGGTCGTCCAATAACTGAAGGGTTGGTGGTTGGAATCCCACTCTGTCCTAGTCATGTACTGTTGTGTCCTTGGGGAAGACAGTTCACCCCCCTTGCCCCCAGTGCTGCTACTCACATATTGGTGTATGAATGCATATGAATGTTTGGTGGGGGTCGGAGGGGTCAGAGGGGTTGTAGGTGCGAATTGGTGGCCACGCTTCGGTCAGTCTGCCCCAGGGCAGCTGTGGCTACATATGTACTTTACCACCACCAGAGTGTGAATGAATAATGGATCCACTGTATGCGCTTTGAGTATATGTTAATAGAAAAGCACTACATAAGTCCAATCCATTATTATTATTATATACTGCCTTTGATCATAACAGTCATAGTCATGATAGTTTTGGTTGATTTCTTGTCCTTTATATATGGACTGATTTCATTAACCCATAAAGACCCAGTGCTACACTTGTGGCAAATACGAAAAAAAAAAATCTCTCTATTTAGCCTTTCTTAAGTGATTTATCATTATTTATTATAATTCATTATGCATCTTTTATGTGAAAATCATGTATTTTCCTATATTTAATTTACTGATCATGTAGATGTTTATTAAAGCCCAGATTAAAGTTGAGGATGATTATATCAGAAATAGAGAAAAGTGAAAAAAAGTGACTTCTTCAGTCAAATCTATCATTAACTGAACATAAACCAAGTGTATCCATCCACTGTCATTGATCCAACTCCATGGGTTTTACTGGTGAATCAATGTTGTAGAAGATGACAGTGTTTCCGTGTTCACCACAGAGCCTCTGAATGTCCAGATGGGTCATATCTGATGACCATGAACAGATGACAAACTCTATTTTGTACCAATTATTTACATGGATTGATTGGATTAGTGGATCAACTGGTATTAAACAGCTTAGATCAGTAGATACTTTTGGTCAACGGTGGAGGCTTGGGTCTTTATTGGGTTTTTTTTTGCTCACTTTACTCAGTTCTTGTTCTAGTTATTGTTATCATCATAATTATCACCATGGTTGATATTGTTAGTATTGTTGATATTTTCTTGTGAGGGTCTTCACCACCTTCTTTTTCATTTTTCTTCTCCCCGTCTTCACTCTCCCCTTCTCTCTTCCCTCTTTCTTCTCCTTCCCCCTGTTCCTTCATGTCAGGTCTGGCATCAAAATGTGGTTCAACAAAACACAAAATAAAGACAGTGGAATATCAAGGGGAGCCTCTTATACTTTATGAAGTTCCCCTCGGCAAAGCAAATTTGTTCAGTACAAAATGACAGCCAGACCACCTTTCTGCTGTTATGATACTAGACAAGACAAATTAAAAAAAAAAAAAAAAAAAAAAAAAAAAAAGAAGAAGAAGAAGAAGATGGTGTTTCCACGTTCACTACGGAGCCTCTGAACGTCCAAATGGGTCATATCTGATGACCATGAAAAGATGACAAACTGCATTTTACACCAATTATTTACATGTATTGATAGGATTAGGGGATCTGAAATTATTAAACATTTTAGATTTGTAGATGATTTGGTCACCAGTGTGGCTGTTTGGGTCTTTCTTTCATTTTGCACTGTGGGGCCTTAGAGTTTTGTAATTTCAGTTTTCTGTATGCGATGTACATATGACAAAGCTGACAAGAAATCTGACTTTGAGTTTGACTTTGACTTGAAATATCATCAGATTATCTTTATAATGTGCATAATCATGATATAAGAAACACATTTTGTTTGTTCTCACCACTGCTTAGATGTATGAATACTAAACTGTGAAAATTGTGGAGTGGTTTTGAACCAACTTTAACCAGTTTGTAGCTCCAGTGGCACAATTGGTCAGCGTGCAGTACTTATAAGACACTAACCTGCAGAGAGATGCTAAGGTTATGAGTTCCAACCTCACCTGAAACAGAGAAGTTTTACTTGGGTGAAACTGATCACAATCATCACTTAATGCTGTCTAAATCACCGCTGAAAAAACTTCAGCTTTTATAAAACATGACAATCTCACTCAAACCACTCACTTTTTTGAACTTTGACCCTTTAACCACATAGACATTAGTTCAGTTAAATGTGCTGCTGTTAATTTGCATCTGTTTCAGTGTCATAAATGCTGCTGTGAGTATGTACTTGTGTTCTTTTTCTTCAGTAGTTTTGCATTATTGTGTGTTTTAGTGTCAAAACAGGGTGGAATAGCAGAAAAAGACAAACAAAGGAATTGAAGTTTTACAGGTTTTTACTAAATAAGGCACTCAGAATGTACATCAATAAGAGATTTAGGATATTAAACATGAACTGTGAACTGGAACACACTGAACAACAACCAGTATTTGAATTCTGGCCCAGTAGTTTTTGTTTTGGGGCTCTTGTTTTTTTCTAAATCAGTCCAGAAGCTTTTCGGCACCTGGTTGAACTCTAAAAGCAATTACACAGTCAAAACTTGGTAAAAACATGTTAAAATAAAAAAAAAAAAAAAGAAAGAAAGAAAATCACAACAACACTGCAAACTACAGTAAAGACAAAAGACGACAAGGAAAACAGTGTAAAAAACAAAACAAAAAAAGCCCCCAAAAAAGTCCAAACCATCTATTTTTATAGCAAATTGGTCTCACTCAGTGCTCTGTGTTTTTCTCCCCATTCCACAGGCGGCGGGGGGTGCACTGAGCATGCTCAGATGTCTATGGAAAGAACAACGTCTATTCTGTCATTAAAACTGAATTTTTTTCCTATTGAGCAAAGGGTTAAATTTTTAGGAATATTTAAAATAAATCATACATTTGGAACAAGCATCACAGACATGTAAAGGGTTAAAAACAAACTTAGAGGATTTGGATACTCTGTCACTTTTTGAACTGACCTAGGGTTTGCATGATTTCATTGTGTTTATTATGAGATTTCATATTAAAAGGTCTTGTGTGAAAAAGGAATGAATGTAAAAACTGAATTTGAACATACTTTGTTAATTACAAATCTGGGGTCAGGAAGGGTCATCACTTGGTCAAAATAACACTGT
This sequence comes from Sphaeramia orbicularis, assembly GCF_902148855.1. NCBI lineage: Eukaryota > Metazoa > Chordata > Actinopteri > Kurtiformes > Apogonidae > Sphaeramia > Sphaeramia orbicularis. The sequence goes on along the minus strand of NC_043975.1, from coordinate 38,038,155 downwards.
GTCTTATAATCTTCACATGCTGCGTCAGCTGATAGTTGATATCATAGCTCTGTTAGCTTAGTTTTGCTTTTAGCCACAGTAAAACCACAAACCACCTCCAATTTCTGCACAGTTTGTGTTGTCAGTAACTGCACTAAAGATCTGTTAGGAATTGTCTAAACTAGGTCAGAACCAGCCACATAATCAAAGTCAGAACTGTGTCCACTATGAAACATGGTTATAATAGTTTTGGATTTTTCATTATAGTTTAGTTTTATTTAGTTTTGCCTTTTTTTCTCTAATTCAGTTAGTTTTAATTAGTTTTTAGAGCAGATTTGCTAGTTTTTATTTGTTTTCGTTATTTTCTAAATGCTTAGTTTTAGTTTAGTTTTAGTTTTCTCATTTCTTTTCTCTTCTTCTCTGTCGTATTCAAATAAATCCCAGACAGGACTCTGCTGCTTTCTCCCAACTTTAGTTTCCATGTTTCCAGGTAGAGTGGGGACCAGAAGACGACTGGAAACCACAAGTGACCACAAGTGACAGGCCATTAAATATCATATGGTGCCGCTAGCTAAAATTGTTCAAGGGAAATAAATCGATTTCATATCAATCCGACATTGACAAAGACAAAAATGAAGGGAATTTTATCGATAATTTTTATAGATTTTAGTTAGTTTTATAAGCACACAATACAGTTTCAATTAGTTATTGTTTTTTCTTTTAATTATTTTTTTTTTTTTTTTATTTCAGTCAACGAAAATGTTTTTACAATTCTAGTTTTCGTCATTTCGTTAGTTTTTGTTAACGATAATAACCTTGCTATGAAAACAACAATGCTTCTAGCTTTTATCACTTTGTCACCTTCTTTGACTCTGAAGGTTGTTTCTTAGCAGTTCTCATCCTCAACTCGGCCTTAGTTTTAGTTTTAATTGCCATGGGAGACCAGTAGAGCAACTCACTACTCTCTCTAGTCTCACAATGATATGTCACAATTCAGTTTGTTGTGCATCTATGTGCCCCCCTCCATCTCTCTCTCTCTCTCTCTCTCTCTCTCTCTCTCTCTCTCTCTCTCTTTCTTTAACCCTCCCTCTTTAATCCCAGCTGGTCAAGGCGGACAACCATCCTCCAGGAGTCAGGGTCTGCTTCAGGTTTCTGCCTGTTAAAAGGATGTTTTTGCTGCTGGATGATTCTGTTGGGTTTCTGTAAATTGGCTTAAAAGAGTGGTTTCGACCAGCTCTAAATGTAAAGTGTCAAGTAATTACTTTTGGTATGATTTGGTGCTATATAAATAAAATCTGATTGATTAACTCGATTGATTAATTGATTGACATCGTCTGTGGATGTAAATTAGTTCTTTTTATGTCCCTCCAATACAGTAAACTAATATTTGAATACAACATCAGAATTCTTTATTCTAAAAACTTGACTGATAGTTGTAGTCATTTTCAATCTTAAAGAAGCATAAATACTTCATATAGCTGCTTTACTGATTCAGTATGTTGTTCTCTGACCACAGGTAGCACTTATTTATCTGTATTTTAGTAGAAAATTTCCTCTTATCTGCGCAAAGAGCAGGTGAAAAAAGCAGTGTTGCACCTCCTACTGTAAAAACAGAGGCCTGGCAAAGGGTTTCATCCTTTAACTTTCCTCTTGTGTTAGAGTTGGCAACGACTCATTTTAGGTTTTAAATGCATAAGCGAACCACATAAAATTTGTGTATTGCGTCAAGGCTTTTTGACATCTATTTCAACAAAATAATGCAAAAAAAAAAAAAAAAAAAATCATTAAATTATGAAATGTTCTGGTTGAAATTTTGACTGTAGTATTGTTAAGGTCAGTTTCAACCCAGTTATAAAAATAAGATTATAAAGCAATAATTAGAGCCAAAACTAAAATCATAAGTGCACTGTCAGCCAACACACTGACAGCCAGCTCCTTTCCCAATCATGTGAACTTTTGGGGATTGTCATTTTGCCTTGTGTTCCAATATACATGCACAAAAACAAAACAAGCGAAGAGTGCACATCAAGGTATACTGACAAAAAAAACAGGCCCAGAGGCTCACACCAAAAATATTAAAACCAATATTTTCATGGATAAGGAAGCCTAACAAGGTAACCAAGACATGAGAAACAAACTGGATGATAGATAATTGTTTTTAGTGTATTTTACAGCTGATTTAAGACATCGGTCAAAGGACCTTCCCTTATAAACAGAGACTTTTTTCAGCTTTTTACATTGCGTTTTTAGCTAAAAATGTCCAAGGACATAAAGTCAATGGAAATCCAGTGAAAATTATTTGGGTATGTTTCTTAGGACTGTGATCTGAGTGACATTCAGAGAAAAAAAAGCTCAGTCATGTTTTTGACAGAACATGACAGTGCACTTTTGAGTGGCTCTGACAGATAAAAAAAAAAAAAAAGATACTTCGGCCGTTCTCCTCCCTGTGCTGAGTCACGCTTTTTCATATCTCTCCACTGGGCAACAGCTGATGTAGATACGTTCATGACGGGTTTCAAATTCAAGATGTAACCGAACTGAAAACAACAGTTCGTCAGTGCACCACTGGTTTGGCTTGATACTGGTGCTAAATGAAGAGACCACAGTCTGGATTGTGTTCCCATCAATTAAGTAAAATTCATTACTGTAAAATGTTGTATCTTTTAGCTGTAAAACCCTACAACATTGACTATCAAAACACTGCAACTGGTATAAAAACATATAGAGCTTTACAACAGATTTCTTCTATTTATCTAACCTTATTTAACCTGGAAAAAGACTTGTTGACATTAAACATTTCTGCTGGCCAAGACAGCAGCAGAATTTGCAGACAATAGAGATTTTTTCCATACATCCACACTAAAAACATACATAAAATACATAGTAAAACTCAGTTCTAAGACCATACATAAAACACTATACTAATAACATACTTATCAAACACCAGCAAAGTAAAGTAAAGTAACTAAAATAAGTGTAACAGTAATAAACATAATAGGAAACTGTGTAATATTTTAACATTCTGTGCCTGAAAGAATATATAAACTACACTGGACTTCTAAAAAAAACCCTAATATTTCTGGATGGAAGCAAATACTGGAGCATATTCCACTTGACTTTTTGACATGTTTGGCACATTCTAAGATCGACATATTCCATCACATTTGGAGACCCTTCCTGGATTATAGTGAAGGAAATGTGTCCTCTTTTGTGTCTCGAGCTTTCATCTGCTCTGAAATGGACTTTTTTTTTTTTTATCATATATAGATATGAATGTGATGGGAATCTGTCTCTTTGCTGAGTGTTAATCTCTATTTTTGTTTTGACTGTGGTGCTGAGCTGTTTTGTTTTGTGTTGTTTTGAAAAATGAAAATTGAATATATTCTTTAAAAAAAACAAAAAAAAAACACTATCAAAGAATGAAAAGGTATTAAAAGTATAATCAACAATGTTCTTTAAAAGCATCTCAAAGCAAAACCTAATTCAGTCAGTCAGAAAAACATCCAGATTTGTCCTTTTCCCATTTATTTAGAATGACTTTGAATGTATTTACAGAGACCAGTTCCTTCAGTTTTATCTCCTGTAGGTTGTTCCAGGCAGTGGGAGCAGAAACTTCAAAAGCTTTCTTTCTCAGCTTTGTTCTGACTTTTGGTGTGCGTAGGGATAACGGATCCTGAGACCAGAGACTGCAATTATTCAAGTCATTCCATCCATTTACAACAGATGCATGACTTCAGTGCATATGTCAGGTCATTTGAACTGACTGCAGATGTGATGGGAACTTTATAAATGATAATGTCACCTCATTGATGGGTGAGAGCCTGTGACTCTCCCACCTTAATACACAAGGACATCAGTTCAGTCTGTTATCAAAATTTGGAATCACTGAGTCTTTTGTCATTTTTAAGAGACACATGCTTGTTTCTATTGTTCATATGCAACAAACTGGGTCATTTTACTTTATTAACTTAAGATTAACTTTGATGTACAGATTTCAGTGACAAAACTGTCACCGCAGGCTATAACAGTAGATTCTGATGAAATAGATGAAGCAATGTTACAAGTTTGTATTCACAACAAGTCTGGAGAGCATGCTAACTGGTTATATATATGTCCAATCCAATCCATTTTTATTACCTCCGCCAGGAGGTATTGTGATCACTTTGCTTTGTGTGTTTGTTTGTTTGCATGTTTGTTTGTTTGTTAGCAACTTTACGGGAAAACTATTATAACCATATTTGCCAAATTTTACCCACAGATAGGCCTAGGACCTGAGACAAACCCATTAAATTTTGGGCCAAGTAGGCCAAAGTTCAAGGTCACAGCAAGGTCACAAAACCTCAAATTTTCTTATCTCTCATCATTGAGCAATTTTTGAAAATTTATAAAAAATTCAAAACAACTCCGATGAGCCTCCAATTTGATACATCCGTAGCTTATAACAATATCTTGTATCTGGCACAAAATTGTCCACATCCACTGTGGAATGTGGACTCTGTGGACATTTCAGTTTAACATTGAAAATCCCATTTACAACACATTTTTCATTACAACTCAACAAATATTGACTGGAATTTAATATAATTTGACACACACGACTGGTACCAAGCTTCAACTTTTTCTGCTGTATGGAACAACCTTGAAACTGTTTAATTTAAATAGAAATAGTTGATCCACACATGCACACCATTTGTGGTGCTTGGTGGAGGTTTGCGTTCTCTGAACACTTGTTTATATATGTTTCTATGTGGTTTACTGCTGGTTGGCTGGTTTATATATGCTTCTATCTAGTTACCTCCACCAAGGAGGTTTTGTTTGTTGGTTGGTTGGTTGGTTGGTTGGTTGGTTGGTTAGCAAGATAACTCAAAAAGTTATGAATGGATTTTCAGGAAATGTTGATACTGGCACAAGGAACAAATGATTAAATTTTGGTGGTGATCGGGGTGATAAAATAAGCACAATAAAGAAGATAAAATACAAAGATAAAAAAAAACACAATGTGTAGGTTAAATAACATTAGATAGTAATTGGGTGCATTGAAGCTATCAAAAATACAGAAGAAAAAGTGATACCAGACAGTATATAATGCACCGCTACCACTCCATCTATCAACACCAACTTTACCTGCAACAAGATGATGACCTGAACCAAACATCCAAATTCTGTTAGGGCTGTTTTGAGACCAAACAGCCGTCTGGAGTGTTATCTGTCATGGAATGGCCTGACCAAAATCCTGTTGAAATGCTTTGAGATGAACTGGAACACAAGGCCAGAAAGAAATATCCAAAAAGACAGATGCTTTTGATACGTTTTACAAGTATTTCACCATCTGAATGTTTGAAGAAACTAACTGTCTGGATGCCAGTTAGGATGTGTGAAACTATCAGACCTGCTAAGGTATGACTTTTCATGAAAATAAAGTTGAACTGTTTTTGCAGTATCTCTACATTTATAGTCTTTATGCTGTTAAAATTTATTTTTGTTTATTTTTGTTACATATAAACAAAGTAAACTGCATGTGCTGGATTCCAAACTTTTGACAGGCACACTAAAATTTCTATTTATTTATTTATTTATTTATTTACAGATGCTATCTTTTGATCATCAAAATGTCATATAACTGTGTTTATTTGATATAAGTAAATATAGTTACTTAAATACAGTTACACCCCCCCACACACACACACCAAATAATAACAAATAAAAATAAATAAATAAATAATACCAGATTAGTTGGATATTGTAAAGAAAAAGATTAAGATCAGTGAATTCAAATTATGGAAAACTTAATATTTACATCATCTAAAAATGTTAAATTAAATTTAATATTTGTTGAAACTGTACTTTTATTGTATTTTATCAAACAAGCGTTGCTTTTTTTTTCATTGACATTCAAGTGTTAATTCAGCCTCTCTGACTATTTATAGTGGCTTTAAGTATGTAAAATATCCTCTTCAACAAAAATGAATATGTAACTCAAAGGTGAGTGGATTCTCAAACTGACAGGAATGAAACAAAAAATATTATGTTTACGGACACATTTTGAGCTTGTTTATTTGTGTTTTCATTCATCACAACGAAGACCTCAAAAGCCACAAAGGAAAACCACAAAAGTGTAAAAAAAAAAAAAAAAGTGGTCTTCCTGCGTTAAAAACCCTTCAGTGTGACGCACATGAAGCCGGAGATAGCGCGGCGGTGCGCAGCCTCCACCCTGCTCTGGCCGCAGCCCGATAACGCAGAGGGAAGAACCAGCCGCACCTCCTGGACGCACGGCTGCCAAGACCACTGAGAGACCACTACCCCTCCTATTCCTCACACATTAGAAATTCTTACCCCTCTATCACTTAATTTAAGATACGTGCCTGCGTTTTAGTGAATTCTGTGATAAAATGGTTGATTAACGAATATCACGCACGACTTTCCTGTGGCTCCATTCTGACTTCACACTCTGGATATTTAGTTAGAGGTTGACCGCCGTTTATTTCGCAGATTCTGCCCAGTGCAATAGGCGGCGATGCTAAGAGACAAAGAGAAAAAACTGATTCGAGAACTATGGGAAAGACTGATTCCAGTGGCTGAAGATATCGGTTCAGACGCCCTTCTCAGGTAGGCAACAATCTGTGCGTCTCTCTATGTGGACTCTGACTTTCAGTTTGGAAAGTCAGCTTTCTCTACACCTTAAATAAACTTTAAATACTTCGTTTGAGCAGACAGTTGAATCTGACTCAACTTTTTTTCATTTTAGACAATCTAAAATAGACGATCATTACCAGTAATTTAATGCAGCCTTGCGCATGTGCTCAAATATTGTTTACAACCAGAACGTGGCCTGTTATGTCTTTGAGTCATATCATGTGAAACACAATCATCTTGAACCTAATACATAATTTAAAGTCTGTTATATGATGACAAAAGTCCAGACTTTCAGAGGGATTGTTGACATTCTTCCTGAGCTCCTTGTCTTCATGATGATGTTTATATGCACACACAGAAAGGCGTGAATCTTTGCATCAGTCCATGCAAATCTTGATAGTAGGCACTCCAAGATGAGATAATGATTTAAGATCAGAACAGAGAAATATTCAAATAGTGATAGTGAGTGGCCATCTTTAAAGACACAAAGCCTTAAAGACTGGATAATAAGCAAGTTTTTAATATAGTATTTCACACACAAATAATACATGCTTTACATAACTACAGTGGTGGCCAAACATTTTTGCGATGGTACAAATGGACTTTTTGTAAAAAATGCATCTATCCTACTGTGTGGGGGTCTGAGGAAACATCTCTGAAAAAAAAAAAAAAAAAAGCACTCCACAGCCAACATGCATACTTCAGAAAAGACCAATAAGGACAATAAACAAAGCAGGATACAGAGAACACACAGACCTGCTATTTATAAAGTCACGCACATTGATATTTATGGATTTGGTTAAATTTAAAACAGCACAAATAATGTACAAAGCAAGAAATAATCTACTGCCAAAAAATATAATATAATATATAGAAAGAGAATGATGCTATAATCAAAGGGGATTTCTAAATTTTAAAAAGTATAAAGTAAGAACAACAATAATAATAATGTGCATTTCAAGCTGTGGAGAACTTTGTGGAAGAGTCTGGAGCAAGAGATAAAGTACAAACATAAATATATTTAAAAAGAGGTAAATAAAGTTATTTCTAAATAGATATATGGAAGATGAGGGATTAAATTGCTAATCATATAGGATATTATAAGTTCATAGGGATATTATAAGTTCATAGGGATATTTTTAGTTTGTAGAATAGAATAGACTTTATTTGCCATTTGCACAGATACATAGCAGTATAGGTACATTGGAATTCTTGTTAGAAAAAGAGTTAGAAAAAGATATGAATAAAAAAACAGAAACAAAACTTAAACACAGATAAAACATATAAAAACACTTATTGCACAGACAAACACAAGTGCACATTTGTAAATTAGAGTACTGATCAGAAAAAAGTAACAATAATAATAATAATAATAATAATAATAATAATAATAATAATAATAGTAATAATAATAATAATAATAATAGTAAGAGTACTGGGAGGGGTCATTCCATGGCAATTCAACCAATGGTCCCCACATGACCCCCTCAGAAAATTCTGAAAAAAATCACACTTGTTCACCTACCAGATAAATGAACACATCCAAAATTTTAATGTCATATCTGTAATAGTTTAGGAGACACAGCCCTTTGAAAATTAATGTTGCTTTTTTTTTTTTAATTCTGCAAATTTGCTTTTCGGCCAACTTTGAGGAGCTATATCTCCTTAAGTATTCAAGCCACACCGCTGAAACTTACTGTCTGGGGTGAAATTCCTCTGAAAAGACCTTATTTTACATCAAAATAATTGTAGGTGCCTTCATGTTTGGTCTATGAGTCCTTGAAATCAGACGAAAAGGATACTTCTTCAAAATGTCCTCTCTCTTCAGGCTTGCACTGTGCCAAAATTTTCATTAACTGGCCACATGGTAATTTGGGTGCTCAAATAAAGAGTATTTTTGTGAAAAATTGAAATCGACCCATTTTATTCATTGCCTCACAGCAACACTTCTCATTGAAATGTAGTCTTTTTGCAGTATATTGTTGCATCTTGACCATAACAATCCATGCAAAAAAAAATTAGGTCTCTACATTCATCCATTGTGGCACAGTGCAAGCCTGAAGAGAGAGGTCATTTTGAAGAATTATCTTTTTCGCCTGATTTCAAGGACTCATGGACCAAACATGAAGGCACCTACAATTATTTTGATGCAAAATATGGTCTTTTCAGGGGGATTTCACCCCAGACAGTAAGTTTCAGCGGTGTGGCTTGAATACCTAAGGAGATATAGTTCCTCAAATTTGGCCGAAAAGCAAATTTGCAGAATTACAAAAAAAAAACAAAAAAAAAAAACATTAATTTTCAAAGGGCTGTATCTCCTAAACTATTACAGATATGACATTAAAATTTTGGATGTGTTCATTTATCTGGTAGGTGAACAAGTGAGAATTTTTTCAGAATTTTCTGGGGGGGTCATGTGGGGCACTTTCTGAATCCTGGTTGATTTGGGATGGAATGACCCAGAGGTAAAAACAAGTTATTGCACATTTCAATTAAAAGTACTAGGACATAGAGCAGGTTAATGCACATTCAGTTAAGAGCATGGTATTAGTTAAGTGTCTGTGACAGTGTGAGGGACATGAGGGACTCGTGTCCTGGGGTACTTCCTACCCTCCGTAATGTCTTGTGCCACTAGTCTGACTGTGGCTGGGAAGAAGCTGTTGTGGAGGCGGGTCCTGTGAGTGCTGATGCTCACCAGCCTGCAGTGTCTTAGGTTGTAACCCAACTCCACCCACTGGAACAGAGCACGAGCTGGATGGTGATGGTCTCTGAGGATGCTCTGTGCTTTTTTCCAGCAGCACTGTTTGCAAATGGTGTCCATGGAGGGGAGGTCCGAGCCAATGACCCTCTCCTCAGTCTTAATTACTCACTGCAGCATTTTCCTCTCAGCCAGCGTGGTGTTGGCATACCACACTGTGATGGTGCTGGTGAGGATGCTCTCAACAATTTCCTTTGTAGGCTTGGATGAGGGGCTGACGTCTAAGCCCTGCCTTCTTATATATGTTTTATATATTTTTATGGATGATGATGATGATGATGATGATGATGATGAATTTAAGTTGGTCACTTCTTTGACAAAGTTTTTAAAAAATGCCTTAAGTATAAACTCATTCAGGAATATTAAGTTGAGATGGTAGATATGTTTTTCTTGTTGAGTTTTTTGGGTTATAATGAGAATGCTTGATGCATTTAATTTAATGTAAGCAGTGCATCAGGTGAAAAGGATAAGCAAAAAAATAAGCTTTTGCTTTTTGTCTACTCCTTTTTTGGTTTTTATGTTAATTATAATTATTGTACTAAGTGCAATGATTAATGTACAAACCAAAATAAACAATGCATTCATTCATCCATTCATCCATCCATTCATTCATTCATTCATTCATTCATTCATCCATCAATTCATCCATTCATTCATTCATTCATCCATTCATTCATCCATTAATTTGCCAATAAAAGTGTTTGAAACCTATAAAATGCTTATCATTGTTCTTCAGTGTACCTCAGAAAAACATGGGAAAAACATCTAAAACAACTGAATCATGATAAAGTACATTAACCCTTTCATGCATACTGGTCACTACGGTGGACAGCTATTCTACAGCTGTTCTCTTGTATATTCATGGACTTTGCTGTTCTTTTCGGGGTTTTTGTTTTGTTTTGGTTTGGTTTTTTTTACACATATCTTTATTAAAGTTTTAAGACACTACATATCTTTTCTGACATGAACTGGTAAGATTATGTAGATCTCTCCTGAGCATAAACCTCCAGAATCATAAGCCCTCCCCATAGTTTTCACACAATTTATCAGTAAATACATGTTTCTCTGTGTCAAAAATGAAACACATGGTGTCCAATTGAGTGGACATTTTTGCAACTTCATGAAAAAAAGGTTCATAAGAATTTTTTTTTTTTTTCATTATTGTTTTTTATGTATTTTTTAATTTTTTTTTAATTATTTTTATTTTATTTATTTATTTATTTATTTATTTATTTATATTTATTTTTCAGAAGAAAATTTTCAATCACATTGTTTTTTTCATGCCTAAAGAGGAATAAAAACACTCAGGATAAAATTTTGATTAAGGTTCTCATAATTCGTGCATGAAAGGGTTAAAGTCCAAGTGTCAGAATGAAACCAGTTTTTGTTCAGTTTCACTGTTTTCATTGTTCACATCTTCTACAGGATGTTGGTCACTTTCCCTGGAACCAAAACCTACTTTTCCCATCTAGACATCAGACCACGTTCCGCCCACCTGCGATCGCATGGAAAGAAGATAGTCCTGGCCATCGCAGAAGGAGCCAAAGACATCAGTCAACTGACCGTCACCCTGGCTCCTCTGCAGATCCTGCACGCCTACCAGCTCCGGATCACTCCCAGTAATTTTAAGGTGCATGTTCTGGGGTTGAGGATTTATTTTATCATAGTAAGGAATTTCATCCAAAATGTCAAAGGACATGTTCTGGTATCCTATCTGTTTTCCCCACTTTGGATTTATTTTTAAAAATAGGTGTGTGTGTGTGGCTCAGTAAAATGCCAGACACACCTATTTACATCTACATCGTTTGTCAAAAAATAAAATATATCTATTGAATTATATCAAAAGTCCCATAAATGGTACACATTGCTTATTATAATAAATGTATTTAGTATATTGCAACTATATGCGACACATTTTTGTGAACAACCTTTTAATCATTATTATTAAAGTTTTGTCAAATATACACTACCGGTCAAAAGTATTAGAACACCCCAATTTTTCCAGTTTTGTATTGAAATTCAAGCAGTTCAAGCCCAATGAACAGCTTGAAATGGTACAAAGGTAAGCGGTGAACTGCCAGAGGTAAAAAAGAAAAAAGGTAAGGTTAAACAAAACTGAAAAATAATGTACATTTCAGAATTCTACAAAAAGGTAAACAAGAAATGGGTTAACAACTTAAAGCAGTGCTGCAGCAATGGAGGTTGATCAAGCCTCAAAAGTTGGTGCTACCAATTCCTACAGGTGTCCCAACGTTTCTGAATTACTTACAACCCCCTCTGTCTACATAAAAGCAGTGTTGGAACACACTTTGGTACCATACAGTTGTGAGCATTATTTGAACAGTATTGTACTGCAGAAAGTAGTGTGTTACTATAAAATGGCGAGGAAAAGGCAATTAACAATAGAAGAGAGACAGACCATCAAAACACTGAAAAATGTAGGTCTTTCCTACAGAGAAATTGCCTAGAAAGTCAAGGTGTCAGTAAGTCCAGTTTCCTTCACCATCAAAAGACACTCAGAAACTGAGGGTAATGCTGACAGGAAGAGGTCTGGCAGACCCAAAGACACAACAGAATCAGAAGACAAGTTTCTGAGAGTCAACAGCTGGAGTGATAGGCGACTCACAGGACAACAGCTTCAAGCACAGCTCAGTAGTGGTTGTAGTAAGCAAGTCTCAGTTTCAACTGTGAAGAGAAGACTTTGAGTTGCAGGTTTGATCAGTCCATAACACCTTCTTCCAGTCTTCAGTAGTCCACTGGTGGTGTTTCATGGCCCAGGCAAGACTCTTTTTCTTATTCTGAAGTCTCAGCAATGACTTTCTTGTTGCAACTCGACCCATCAAACTTAAAATTAAAATTAAAAATCTTAAAATTAATACAAATATTTCCTTGCTCTATATATTTCTATATTAATATTATATATTTAATTTTTTTGCTGAAATTTGAGTTTGAGTATTTATTATATCCCCCTTTAGCTTATTTCGTCAAGTAAATGTTGCATTTATTAATTAACCAAGAATCAAGTTCACAGGAAGGTGGCAGGGTGTGGCTGTTGGCTATTTTCACCCTCTTCCAACCAGTATTTGTTCATTTCCTGAAGCTTCTTCATTGCAAACCTCACATTTGATAATCTGTTAAACAAATCAAAGCCTCATAGCGTGGTTTTTAATCCTACTCATCTATTTCATTGGCACACCAAAATGTCATCATGGCAAAAATATGGATTTATGTGACTAAAATGATTCAATGCTCTTCATTCTTCTGTCAATCATAAATCATTTTCCTTCTTTTCTTCTTTTCTTGCAGCTTTTCTCACACTGTATGCTCGTCGCTCTGGCCTGTTTCTTGGGCGAAGACTTCACACCGGTTACACATGCAGCAATGGACAAATACCTATCAGCTTTTGCAGCTGTGCTTGCAGAGAAATACAGATAAGAGTCAGCCACTTGTTTTCTGATGACACGCTAATATATGGCACAATTATGAGCCAATATGTTAAATACATGTTTGATTGTTGCTATAGTCTAATGTTTTGTAAAAATAATGAAAAAAATAATAAAAATAAAAACCTTCATGTTGTGTTTAATTAATGGAGGTGATGTGCAGTAGTGATGGGAAAGTCAGCTCTTCTCAGAGAGCCAGCTCTTTTGACTAGGCTCCCAAAGAAAGGCTCTTTCAGCTCCTAAATGGCTCTTAATTTAGTATTATTTGTAACCTAATGTTTAAGCCTTTAGAACTTAGCAATTATGAAGCATTTACATGTTAATAACCCTTCGGCATCCAGTGTTTTTATGAGAAGCCTTATAAATGCTTCATGTTTGTGCATTTTTTCTGTCACAAAAGCATTCTTACTGTTTTTTATTGTTTTAATAAAACTTTAAATTACACACAAATGAATTAACAAAACAAATCAACAGAACAGAACCAGAAAAGGAACAGACCTAAAAACAGATGCAGACCATTCAGATGTGTCTCTTAGCAGTGGAATCTGCCTTTACTATGATTTTCATTTTACAGTGAAGGAACATTGTTCTGTTATTTCCAACGTCTTTAAACTGCAGCCAGATACTGCTTCTTCTTCTTCTTCTTTTTTTTTTTTTTTTAACATGTGTCACTTATATTTATTACCAGTCTTCACTACACAGTTGAATCTCCTTCTCACCGCTGTCTCTTAGTCACCATGGTGGAGGGTCCGTCCCCCTCTGCTTTCACATAGTGTAATTGGCTGCATGGCCACCATGCTGCCAATCACATGTGAGGATACGGACACGTGACCAATCGAAGCAAAGTTCTGCGGTGAGCAGTGCTAAGCCACTGAGAGCAAGAGATCTGAGCAGTGAAAGGGGGAAAAATTGGGAAGTGATGGGAGCCGGCTCTTCTGATTCACTAAAAAGCATCGGCTCTCAGAACTGACTCTTATGAGCATGACCCATGTGTAGGTTGAGTTCATGCATCTGTTATAGCAGTGGGATCGGGACCAGGAGCTGTCTGTGGTGCTGAAATAAAGAGCCAAAGTGGAGCTGTCTCATGGATTGAGGACAGAACTATGGTGAAAGAATAAACATGACACGACTACCCAGTCTCATATCAAAATGTGAAATAGCTACGTTTATCCACAATGCAAAATGTACCAGTTTCACAATTAGGGCCTGAAAATTGTAAAATGTTCATGTTTTTTTATCCCATTCTTTTCCATTGGCCTGCAGACGGGTCACGTGACCGCTTGCAGCTTGGCTTCTCAAAATAAAATCATGGCAGTCACTCCTTTCATTCTCAGTGGAAAATGTAGTAGATACATTTTGCACTGTGGATAAATGTAGCTATTTCACATTTTCATATGAGACTGGGCTGGACACGAGGGTGGAAAGGAGAGGACTCAAATGCATGGTGCTGAAGGGAGAAAAACAAATTTATTAATATAAATGACAACTTAAACATGCACTGTAAAAAAAAAAAAAGATACCCCCTATCTACTCAATAAAATTAAGGCAACACATTACAATCAATATTATTAATTAAATTTCACTCTGTTTGGTATTGAGTAAATGTTAATTAAATGAAGCCCTTAATAGTTATTCACTTAATATGAGTAGATTTGAATGCTAAACTAAATGGAATAAATTAAAAACTAAACAAAAATATTGATTTTATATGAAAAAGATAAACTTCTTAATGCGTAAATAGTACTTATAAAAATTTCTTCACATTTCAATGTCATACAATTGAGCAATGAATCAGAATTGCCTTTATTGTCATTTGACAGTACAAAGTACATCAAACAAAAGTGAGTTCGATGATTAGGGACATCGGGCCGCTGCTCCTAGTACAGAGTACAACTAGAGCGCTACCACAAAACCCTTTCTTCGAAATTGCAGTGAAGAACAGAAGATAATGCAAAGCACAAATATAAGACATCATACAGTTTTCACACAGTACACGTGGACACATGCTGGAATTTTTTCATGAATTTGAAGGGAATTGGGGGACAGCGTGAACATTAGGCAGACAGCAGACGTGAAAAAAACAGTGGGGGTAGGGGAGATGCTTGAACTGTGTAATAACTGTGGAATGTGTTTGCGAAGATAAAGGGACTCCAGTGGCGTCACTCTGTTCTTCCAGTTCAGTTCAGATTCAGTTCTTATCAGTCCAGTCCTACTGTTGTCCTGGCCATGGAAGATGTTTTGACTGCAGGGGGAGTAGATTTGAGAAGAATCTACTGCTTCCTCAGCTCTCAGGGGAAAACAATTTAGGCCATGGGGGAAACTTGATTACTGCATAAATTTAGTATAACTTAATTTTGTTATACCTGGCCTCAGCATTCCTTAGCATCTTCAACCAGTAAGGTCCCTGCACAATCCCTCGATTTTTTCTTTCAGTCCAGCAGATTGACGTAGCCCCTCCACGGTTGCTCTCAATCCCTCTGCAGACTGACCCGTGATATAATCCAACTTCTTATTCGAGTCTGCAGCCCGTCCGGCCAGGTCTTGCACACTCTCCCCCGTCTCCATCACCACCCGTTGTAATCCCTTCACATTATCACTCACTGCTCCGAAGTGCTTCTCAGTTTCCACCGAAAGCAGCGGGGTCTCTTTGCATGCTGCTGTCTTGCTGATTTTGCGATAGATCAGGGCCATTCCAAGACCAATCAGAAGGTGTCCCGCTATCATAAATCCAAATAGGTAGATGTCTTCGATGTCCTCCACCGACAAGGCAGACAGACAGACCACCCTCCACTTGTCCCAAGCGTATCTGTCCCATCAGGGCAGGCGGGCTCCCCATGACCATTCTTCCTTGATGAAAAAATCGTGTCAATTGCACTGAGTGACCAGTTGAGCAATTCCATATTTGCTGTTCGAGAGCTCAACAAGCAGGGGATTCAAAAGTAAAGTAAGTCAGACGAGACACTGCAAGGCCAAAGCAGAGTGGGGGAGGCAGGAAAAAAGCAGCAGATAGCAGAGCTCAGAAAAACTCATCTGCTCTCTTCAAAGAACAAGACAGTAGATGATGATTGTATACATTGATCAGTGTATCAATTTGAATTCAATCAAGGCAATTAATTAGATCTAAATATTCTTTTATCTTAAGAATGATTACACTCTAAGAAATTTAATTATGCTCTACTCAATTTACTCAGAGAAATATGCTTACACTTATATTTATTGGATTAATTTGAAAGATGTGAGGTCATTTAAAATCACTGATAGAATGTAATGAAACAGCAATTGAAGATGAACTGTTAGGGCATTGTTCAGCCGTTGGCTCTCACTAATGGTGCAACTCAACAAAAATACAAAACAATCACAAAAAGGCCTATAAACATTACCATACACACATTAACCCCAAATTCACACCAACACCACAACCCTGCTGAACCCCTGCACAGAAAAACAACACATAAACAAGCAACATGGCCAATACCCACAATGCACAGCAGCAAACATGCCACAATATGCAAATGGTGCACATCACGATGTTCTATGTAATAAAAGTTACTCACTTTTTTTTAAGTTGTTGTTAGAGATGAAGACTAAAGAGTTAGAATGAGTAATAATTAAAGTTCTTCAAACTGATGAGTATAAGTGGATATCTTAAAAAATATAATTAGTTACTCAAATACTCATTTCTTTTTGTGAAATGAACGTAAACTGTTGGATTTTTAAGCATTTATTTTGGTGCGTCCAACTCAAATAAGAACTTAAGTGATTTTCACAGATTTTATTAAGATAGTATACCTTCATATTATTGTGATATTTACTAAGGCCCTGAGTTATTTTTCAGAGTGTAATAGCTCAGTGAAAAAAAAATTTTTCCTTACTTTAGCCAACCAGGAATTGTGCAAGATGAGCAATGAGGAAGAAGATGGGCATTCTGGACTCTTTTGAAATGTCATGTGATAATAGCCTGCTGCATTAAAAAAGCACTTTGGTGGGAAGTGCTTTTCATTTAAAAATTGCCTGATTACATTGATTTGAATTTACTCAACATTCTCTGTGTTTGAAATTAAATAAACAGAATGCTAATGTTTATTTAACTGCAATGAGTAGATTTTATTTCAAACATTTTTATTTGAAATTTACTTAAATAATTGCCACAAAACCAAAAACATAATTGTACTGAATATAATTTACCATGACGAATAATTCTATGCTTGGTGTCCGTTAATTTGCAATACCAGACTTTAGTGTGATGATTGTGCGTGATTACGCACGCGTTTTAGAAAAACTCAGACAAAAATAAAGCTTTTTTTTTTTTTTTTGCTTCAAATGGGCTTTATTTCTTTACTCGGGAGATAAGAGCATTTTGTGAATGAATCTCTGAAGGATTTCTCTCCTGGATTTAGTGGTACTGCCTTCCCAGGGCATTCACGACCACAGACAGGAACTTCTGGAAAGCGGCCTGGATGTCGGCGGTGAAAGCGGTGCCCATCTTAGCGGCAATGACGATGGTCAGGCAGTCAGCCAGCAGCTATGAGACAATCCGAAAACATACATGAGTATTCAGGGTCAAATATACTACACACTGATATCTCCAGCTCTAGGCTGTGCACTGTGGATTATAGCACTAAAGACAGGGAGACGCTTGAGACTTTTCAGAGATGAAGTGAAATTCAGACTTTACCCTGAAGTTGTCGGGGGTCGATGTGCAGTTTCTCGGAGTGCATGACGCTCAACTCGGCATAGGTGGCCTTGATGTCATCCATGTTCTTCACAGCACGATCCAGACCGTGCAGCACCTTGATTCCATGGGCTGCAATCATCGGGTTGATCTTGATGGCCTCAGCATTGTAGAGGTTTCCGAAGGCGCCGAAGTACCTCTGAGTCCAGGGGTACACGATCAGACATCTGCAAGAGAAGAGATGGGTCAAAACACTGGATGAGCACAGTTTTAGTTTAACCATGAGTGTTATTGTTGTAGATCCTCAGAAGTGAGAGATGCTGTACCTGGACAGAGCCTTGGGGCCGATATCTTCATAGTCCAGGCTGGCAAAGATACTGGTGATGATGCTGCGCTCCTGATCGGACCACTCAACCATGGTGACTCTTGATAGGTTTTTGCTTCAGGCTTGAAAAAAAAAAAGACTGAATAGTTTTTTCGGTTCGAGCCTGTTCTATTTAAGTGTCTCTACGCTACACACACACACACACACACACACACACACACACACACACACACACACACACAAACACACACACACCCTTCAGCAGAGAGCTGTGATAGGCTGGAGATGAAGAGTGTCAGATAAACTCCAGACTTCTCCAGAAGTTTCCAGATGTTTTGCAATTTTAGTCATTTAAAAAGAGATGCAATAAACTGAGTTTTGAGGATGAGATTCAATAAGTAATACTTTAAATTGTTCAATCCATAGGGGGGAAAGTAGAGGGTAGAATTTGACAATTTATTTGACCTTTAGAGTTAGAAAACTAGTTAGAACTCTGGACAAAGGGAAAGCAAAGCAATGCAACATATCATTTACAATTTAAATCAATCAAACTCTGTTTTAAAATAAAGACAAAGTGCACATTATGAATTATGACTGCAGTTCTTTAATAATTAAGACACTGTGAGGTATGGCCATAAGTGTGGCAGTGCTGAAGGTAGAGCAACGTCTGATTGTGATATTAGGCATCTCCAGGAGCGAGGAGTGATACCTGAGCCACATAGCTGTGGAGAGAGGCGAGAATTTATTACCTCCGCCAGGAGATATTGTGATCACTTTGCTTTGTGTGTTTGCGTGTTTGATTGTTAGCAAGATAACTCAAAAAGTTATGGACGGATTTTCATGAAAATTTCAGGAAATGTTGATACTGGCACAAGGAAGAAATGATTAAATATTGGTGGTGATGGGGGGGTGGGGTGGGGTGGGGGTGCGCAGATCCGTCATGGCGGAGGTCTGCGCTCTCCGAGTGCTTTTCTTGTTTTTAGTTAGAAGCAGAGACAGCATGAGGGACAAACAGAGGAAGAGGAGAATAAAGAACATCACGTGAGGCGCGGAGACGGATGGGGTAGGCCAGCTGCAACAGAACCAAGTTTAGAGAAGTAGTAAGCACATGGCCTGAAGCGTCCACCATGGTCCTGTACAAGGACAGAAGTCATGCATCCGTCTTTCTCATCGATGAACTGAACAAAGGGTTTACGAGGATCAGGTAGAGCTAGAGTAGGAGGGGATAGAAGAAGAGACTTCATCGAGGAAAAGGCGTCCAATGTCTAAGAAGTCTACTTCAAAGCATGGTGAGACGGAGCCTTGGGTGGAATAATGACGTGAAGAGGCTTCTCGACGAAAGAGAAGTCGGGAATAAAAGCACGGCAATAAGAAGCCATGCCAAAGAAAAGACAGGAGGTGCTTTTTGGTGCCCCCTCTGTTTTCATATAATGTAATTGGCTGCATGGCCACCATGCTGCCAATCACATGTGAGGATACGGACACGTGACCAATCAAAACAAAGTTCTACAGTGAGAAGTGCTAAGCCACCGAGAGCGAGAGAGCTGTGCAGCGAAAGGGGGGGGGGGGGGGGGGGGGGGATTGGAGAGCTGGCTCCCATCGATGGGAGCCGGCTCTTCTGATTCACTATAAAGCACTGGCTCTCAAACCCGACTCTTATGAGCACGACCCATGTGTAGGTTGAGTTCATGCATCTGTTATAGCAGTGGGATCAGGACCAGGAGCTGTCTGTGGTGCTAAAATAAAGAACCAAAGTGGAGCTGTCTCTGGTTCTGAAATCCACATGGATTGAGGACAGAACTATGTTGAAAGAATAAATAATCCAAAAGTGTTCTGTTTTATTAGTGTCATTTTTAAAACGTTGGGAATTAATGTCGCATTAAGACAAATTTATAGTGTGTCAAAAATGCCAGTATGTAACATACTCATGGACATGTAACATACAGTCAAACTGAACCTCTGCATTTAACCCATCACCAGCTGAAAATGAAACACACACTTCAGAATTTAGACGACTGCCAAATCAGGTGCCTGGAGAGCAAATGGTGAGTTAGGGGCTCATGGGCACATCAGCACATCATCTCGGCAGAAAACTTTGGTCACAAACTGCTTGTCCACCCTTCTAGTCCACAGCTGCCCCGACTATACACACTGTACTGTTCCCACATAGTTCCATATATGACTTATTGTGTGGAGGTCCAGAATAACACATACAAAACCAAATTTTTTACGCTACAGAAGAGTAAAAGTTATAAATCAATCACATTATTGTGTCATGTTTGTTAAGGTAGATGCTGGATGATTTGAAAACTGCACAGATAATATATGAAGCACAAAATAATTTACCTTTAGCTTTGCTGTTTTTGCACGGTTGTTATGTGCAGGTTGGGATTTGCGATTTGTTGGGGGTGAATCAACCCCTCTCTGTCTTTTACATCTCTACTTCTGCTCTATGAATTTCGTCCTGGGGGGGCAACCAACCAATGTAAATAACAGGCAGGTTTGTGACAGTTTTCTTACACCTATATCCTACATTTCTGGCACTAACGTTCAGGTGAACCGAACTGTCGCAGTGTCAAAATTCACGAACGTCCCCATGCACTGGGGCGCCGTAAAAAAAAAAAAAAAAAAAAAAAAAAAAAAATGGAAAAGGGAGGGGGGGGGGGGGGTGGGGGGGGGGGGAACGTGACAAATTCATTAGGCCCAGCGTTTGTGTGTCCAGTGGATACAGGTTAGAAGTTGTGAAAATTTCGTGTAAGATCCGCTTTATAACAGAGAAATACAACCCAGGAGTTGGAAGTTGAAAGTATGTAAACTTTTACTTTCCTTTCACGCCAGCTTTAGTTACGTTAGTTATGGACCGCACCCCCACGTATTTAACTGCCCCGCCCCACCCCCCGCTCAGACCAAAAATAGAAAATAAAAATAAACCATCCCCCCCTCCGGTTTTTTGACAAACCGCACCCTTATGGTTATGGGTGTGTATCTCTCTTAGGTTGACTATGTGGAGGTTTTCTTGAATTATTTTGTGTTCTATCACACACCTTCAGCATGTCCTACAGGCTTTCATGGTCTTTTTATCTGTCCGGATGATCCACATAGTTTCTACAATATTCATAGTTAGATAGTACATTTCCATTTTCAGCCTCTGTTGTTATAAATGTACAACTGCAAATATACAGTGAATATGTAAACAGTACAAAGAAGAAAATGCATTTTTGTTGTTTAAACCCTGTAAAACCAACAAAGGCTTTTGCACCATAAGGTATAACCCTTCATCAAATACTCAAATCGGGAAGTATAGTCCACATCTTTTTCTTAGGCTTTTGTTTTACATGTTTGTTTGTTTGTTTGTTGTCTCGATTATTCGGTTTGTTGACACGTGTGTAAGTGTGTGTGCGTGTGTGTGTGTGTGTGTGTGTTTACATGTAGGCAAAAACGTAACTGCAAAAGGCCTATTTCTGTGGAGAAAACAAAATGCAAGTGTCCTTCATCTTTGTGTCCATATTCAGCAATGGTTTGTATGAAACATGGAACCAAAAAATAACACCTTTCAAGGCACTCGATGAGTTTGCGAGCATTGTTGCATGTGTGGTAGTATTGTTGCAGTAATTTGACGATTTGGTGTGAGTTTTTGTGATTACTGGGTGCATTTTCGTTTCAAAGATCGTGTTCAAATCCAATTTGTTCATAGATTAAACTTAATGAAGTGAAAAGCAGTTAATTTGGAGTTTCACTTGAGCCACATCATCAATATCTGCTTTTTACAAAAATGTCAAGTACCACAGTAGTGACTGAGATAAAAGCAGAAAACAGTCTATGACGACTAATTCTATGCTTGGTGTCTGTTAATTTGCAATACCAGACTCCAGTCTAGTGTGATGGTTGTGCGTAATTACGCACGCATATTAGAAAAACTCAGACAAAAATCAAGTTGTTGTTTTTTTTTTTTTTGCTTCAAATGGTTTTTATTTCTTTACTCGGGAGATAAGAGCATTTTGTGAATGAATCTCTGAAGGATTTCTCTCCTGGATTTAGTGGTACTGCCTTCCCAGGGCATTCACGACCACAGACAGGAACTTCTGGAAGGCGGCCTGGATGTCGGCGGTGAAAGCGGTGCCCATCTTAGCGGCAACGACGATGGTCAGGCAGTCAGCCAGCAGCTATGAGACAATCCGAAAACATAAATGAGTATTCAGGGTCAAATATACTACACACTGATATCTCCAGCTCTAGGCTGTGCACTGTGGATTATAGCACTAAAGACAGGGAGACGCTTGAGACTTTTCAGAGATGAAGTGAAATTCAGACTTTACCTTGAAGTTGTCGGGGTCGATGTGCAGTTTCTCGGAGTGCATGACACTCAACTCGGCATAGGTGGCCTTGATGTTATCCATGTTCTTCACAGCACGATCCAGACCGTGCAGCACCTTGATTCCGTGGGCTGCAATCATCGGGTTGGTCTTGATGGCCTCAGCATTGTAGAGGTTTCCGAAGCCACCGAAGTACCTCTGAGTCCAGGGGTACACGATCAGACATCTGCAAGAGAAGAGATGGGTCAAAACACTGGATGAGCACAGTTTTAGTTTAACCATGAGTGTTATTGTTGTAGATCCTCAGAAGTGAGAGATGCTGTACCTGGACAGAGCCTTGGGGCCGATATCTTCATAGTCCAGGCTGGCAAAGATGCTGTTGATGATGCTGCGCTCCTGATCGGACCACTCAACCATGGTGACTCTTGATAGGTTTTTGCTTCAGGCTTGAAAAAAAAAGACTGAATAGAATTTCGGTTCGAGCCTGTTCTATTTAAGTGTCTGTACGCTGCCCCCCCGCCCTTCAGCAGAGAGCGTGTGATAGGCTGGTTACGAAGAGTGTCAGATAAACTCCAGACTTCTCCAGAAGTTTCCAGATGTTTTGCAATTTTGAGTCATTTAAAAAGAGATGCAATAAACTGAGTTTTGAGGATGAGTTTCAATAAGTAATACTTTAAATTGTTCAATCCATAGGGTGGAAAGTAGAGGGTAGAATTTGACAATTTATTTGACCTTTAGAGTTAGAAACTTGTTAAAACTCTGCACAAAGAGAGAGCAAAGCAAGCAACATATTCATTACAATTTAAATCAATCAAACTCTGTTTTAAAATGAAGACAAAGTGCACATTATGAATTATGACTGCAGTTCTTTAATAATTAAGACACTGTGAGGTATGGCCATAATTGGGCAGTGCTGAAGGTAGAGCAGTACGTCTGATTGTGATATAGGCATCTCCAGGAGCGAGGAGTGATACCTGAGCCACATAGCTGTGGAGAGAGGCGAGAATTTATTACCTCCGCCAGGAGATATTGTGATCACTTTGCTTTGTGTGTTTGCGTGTTTGTTTGTTAGCAAGATAACTCAAAAAGTTATGGACGGATTTTCATGAAAATTTCAGGAAATGTTGATACTGGCACAAGGAAGAAATGATTAAATATTGTGGTGATGGGGCGGTGGGGGGGGTGGGGTGGGTGCGCAGATCCGTCATGGCGGAGGTCTGCGCTCTCCGAGTGCTTTTCTTGTTTTTAGTTAGAAGCAGAGACAGCATGAGGGACAAACAGAGGAAGAGGAGAATAAAGAACATCACGTGAGGCGCGGAGACGGATGGGGTAGGCCAGCTGCAACAGAACCAAGTTTAGAGAAGTAGTAAGCACATGGCCTGAAGCGTCCACCATGGTCCTGTACAAGGACAGAAGTCATGCATCCGTCTTTCTCATCGATGAACTGAACAAAGGTTTACGAGGATCAGGTAGAGCTAGAGTAGGAGGGGATAGAAGAAGAGACTTCATCGAGGAAAAGGCGTCCAATGTCTAAGAAGTCTACTTCAAAGCATGGTGAGACGGAGCTTTGGGTGGAATAATGACGTGAAGAGGCTTCTCGACGAAAGAGAAGTCGGGAATAAAAGCACGGCAATAAGAAGCCATGCCAAAGAAAAGACAGGAGGTGCTTTTTGGTGCCCCCTCTGTTTTCATATAATGTAATTGGCTGCATGGCCACCATGCTGCCAATCACATGTGAGGATACGGACACGTGACCAATCAAAACAAAGTTCTACAGTAGAAGTGCTAAGCCACCGAGAGCGGAGAGAGCTGTGCAGCGAAAGGGGGGGGGGGGGGGGGGTTGGAGAGCTGGCTCCCCTCGATGGGAGCCGGCTCTTCTGATTCACTATAAAGCACTGGCTCTCAACCCGACTCTTATGAGCACGACCCATGTGTAGGTTGAGTTCATGCATCTGTTATAGCAGTGGGATCAGGACCAGGAGCTGTCTGTGGTGCTAAAATAAAGAACCAAAGTGGAGCTGTCTCTGGTTCTGAAATCCACATGGATTGAGGACAGAACTATGTTGAAAGAATAAATAATCCAAAAGTGTTCTGTTTATTAGTGTCATTTTTAAAACGTTGGGAATTAATGTCGCATTAAGACAAATTTATAGTGTGTCAAAAATGCCAGTATGTAACATACTCATGGACATGTAACATACAGTCAAACTGAACCTCTGCATTTAACCCATCACCAGCTGAAAATGAAACACACACTTCAGAATTTAGACGACTGCCAATCAGGTGCCTGGAGAGCAAATGGTGAGTTAGGGGCTCATGGGCACATCAGCACATCATCTCGGCAGAAAACTTTGGTCACAAACTGCTTGTCCACCCTTCTAGTCCACAGCTGCCCCGACTATACACACTGTACTGTTCCCACATAGTTCCATATATGACTTATTGTGTGGAGGTCCAGAATAACACATACAAAACCAAATTTTTACGCTACAGAAGAGTAAAAGTTATAAATCAATCACATTATTGTGTCATGTTTGTTAAGGTAGATGCTGGATGATTTGAAAACTGCACAGATAATATATTGAAGCACAAAATAATTTACCTTAGCTTTGCTGTTTTTGCACGGTTGTTATGTGCAGGTTGGGATTTGCGATTTGTTGGGGGTGAATCAACCCCTCCTCTGTCTTTTACATCTCTACTTCTGCTCTATGAATTTCGTCCTGGGGGGGCAACCAACCAATGTAAATAACAGGCAGGTTGTGACAGTTTTTCCTTACACCTATATCCTACATTTCTGGCACTAACGTTCAGGTGAACCGAACTGTCGGCAGTGTCAAAATTCACGAACGTCCCCATGCACTGGGGCGCCGTAAAAAAAAAAAAAAAAAAAAAAAAAAAAATGGAAAAAGGGAGGGGGGGGGGGGGGGGGGGACGTGACAAATTCATTAGGCCCAGCGTTTGTGTGTCCAGTGGATACAGGTTAGAAGTTGTGAAAATTTCGTGTAAGATCCGCTTTATAACAGAGAAATACAACCCAGGAGTTGGAAGTTGAAAGTATGTAAACTTTACTTTCCTTTCACGCCAGCTTTAGTTACGTTAGTTATGGACCGCACCCCCACGTATTTAACTGCCCCGCCCCACCCCCCGCTCAGACCAAAAATAGAAAATAAAAATAAACCATCCCCCCCTCCGGTTTTTTGACAAACCGCACCCTTATGGTTATGGGTGTGTATCTCTCTTAGGTTGACTATGTGGAGGTTTTCTTGAATTATTTTGTGTTCTATCACACACCTTCAGCATGTCCTACAGGCTTTCATGGTCTTTTTATCTGTCCGGATGATCCACATAGTTTCTACAATATTCATAGTTAGATAGTACATTTCCATTTTTCAGCCTCTGTTGTTATAAATGTACAACTGCAAATATACAGTGAATATGTAAACAGTACAAAGAAGAAAAATGCATTTTTGTTGTTTAAACCCTGTAAAACCAACAAAGGCTTTTGCACCATAAGGTATAACCCTTCATCAATACTCAAATCGGGAAGTATAGTCCACATCTTTTTCTTAGGCTTTTGTTTTACATGTTTGTTTGTTTGTTTGTTGTCTCGATTATTCGGTTTGTTGACACGTGTGTAAGTGTGTGTGTGTGTGTGTGTGTGTGTGTTTACATGTAGGCAAAAACGTAACTGCAAAAGGCCTATTTCTGTGGAGAAAAACAAAATGCAAGTGTCCTTCATCTCTGTGTCCATATTCAGCAATGGTTTGTATGAAACATGGAACCAAAAAATAACACCTTTCAAGGCACTCGATGAGTTTTGCGAGCATTGTTGCATGTGTGGTAGTATTGTTGCAGTAATTTGACGATTTGGTGTGAGTTTTTGTGATTACTGGGTGCATTTTCGTTTCAAAGATCGTGCTCAAATCCAATTTGTTCATAGATTAAACTTAATGAAGTGAAAAGCAGTTAATTTGGAGTTTCACTTGAGCCACATCATCAATATCTGCTTTTTACAAAAATGTCAAGTACCACAGTAGTGACTGAGATAAAAGCAGAAAACAGTCTATGACGACTAATTCTATGCTTGGTGTCTGTTAATTTGCAATACCAGACTCCAGTCTAGTGTGATGGTTGTGCGTAATTACGCACGCATATTAGAAAAACTCAGACAAAAATCAAGGTTTTTTTTTTTTGTTTTTGTTTTTTGCTTCAAATGGTTTTTATTTCTTTACTCGGGAGATAAGAGCATTTTGTGAATGAATCTCTGAAGGATTTCTCTCCTGGATTTAGTGGTACTGCCTTCCCAGGGCATTCACGACCACAGACAGGAACTTCTGGAAGGCGGCCTGGATGTCGGCGGTGAAAGCGGTGCCCATCTTAGCGGCAACGACGATGGTCAGGGCAGTCAGCCAGCAGCTATGAGACAATCCGAAAACAATACATGAGTATTCAGGGTCAAATATACTACACACTGATATCTCCAGCTCTAGGCTGTGCACTGTGGATTATAGCACTAAAGACAGGGAGGACGCTTGAGACTTTTCAGAGATGAAGTGAAATTCAGACTTTACCTTGAAGTTGTCGGGGTCGATGTGCAGTTTCTCGAGTGCATGACACTCAACTCGGCATAGGTGTTCTTGATGTCATCCATGTTCTTCACAGCACGATCCAGACCGTGCAGCACCTTGATTCCGTGGGCTGCAATCATCGGGTTGGTCTTGATGGCCTCAGCATTGTAGAGGTTTCCGAAGCCAACCGAAGTACCTCTGAGTCCAGGGGTACACGATCAGACATCTGCAAGAGAAGAGATGGGTCAAAACACTGGATGAGCACAGTTTTGGTTTAACCATGAGTGTTATTGTTGTAGATCCTCAGAAGTGAGAGATGCTGTACCTGGACAGAGCCTTTGGGGCCCGATATCTTCATAGTCCAGGCTGGTCAAAGATACTGGTGATGATGCTGCGCTCCTGATCGGACCACTCAACCATGGTGACTCTTGATAGGTTTTTGCTTCAGGCTTGAAAAAAAAGGCTGAATAGTTTTTTTTCGGTTCGAGCCTGTTCTATTTAAGTGTCTCTACGCTGCCCCCCCACCCTTCAGCACTGAGCTGTGATAGGCTGGAGATGAAGAGTGTCAGATAAACTCCAGACTTCTCCAGAAGTTTCCAGATGTTTTGCAATTTTAGTCATTTAAAAAGAGATGCAATAAACTGAGTTTTGAGGATGAGTTTCAATAAGTAATACTTTAAATTGTTCAATCCACAGGGGGGAAAGTAGAGGGTAGAATTTGACAATTTTATTTGACCTTTAGAGTTAGAAAACTTGTTAAAACTCTGCACAAAGAGAGAGCAAAGCAATGCAACATATCATTTACAATTTAAATCAATCAAACTCTGTTTTAAAATAAAGACAAAGAGCACATTGTGAATTATGACTGCAGTTTTTTTTTTAATTATTAAGACACTATGAGGGATGGCCATGAGTGTGGCAGTGCTGAAGGTAGAGCAAACGTCCTGATTGTGATATTAGACATCTCCAGGAGCGAGGAGTGATACCTGAGCCACGTAGCTGTGGAGAGAGGCGAGAATTTATTTTTAGTTAGAAGCAGAGAACAGCATGTAGGGACAAACAGAGGAAGAGGAGAATAAAGAACATCACGTGAGGCGCGGAGACGGATGGGGTAGGCCAGCTGCAACAGAACCAAGTTAGAGAAGTAGTAAGCACATGGCCTGAAGCGTCCACCATGGTCCTGTACAAGGACAGAAGTCATGCATCCGTCTTTCTCTCATCGATGAACTGAACAAGGGTTTACGAGGATCAGGTAGAGCTAGAGTAGGAGGCTGGATAGAAGAAGAGACTTCATCGAGGAAAAGGCGTCCAATGTCTAAGAAGTCTACTTCAAAGCATGGTGACACGGAGCCTTGGGTGGAATAATGACGTGAAGAGGCTTCTCGACGAAAGAGAAGTCGGGAATAAAAGCACGGCAATAAGAAGCCATGCCAAAGAAAAGACAGGAGGTGCTTTTTGGTGACCCCTCTGTTTTCATATAATGTAATTGGCAGCATGGCCACCATGCTGCCATCACATGTGAGGATACGGACACGTGACCAATCAAAACAAGTTCTACAGTGAGAGTGCTAAGCCACCGAGAGCGAGAGAGCTGTGCAGCGAAAGGGGGGGGGGGGGGATTGGAGAGCTGGCTCCCCCTCGATGGGAGCCCAGCTGGGAGGTTGAGTTCATGCATCTGTTATAGCAGTGGGATCAGGACCAGGAGCTGTCTGTGGTGCTAAAATAAAGAACCAAAGTGGAGCTGTCTCTGGTTCTGAAATCCACATAGATTTGAGGACAGAACTATGTTGAAAAGAATAAATAATCCAAAAGGTTTCTGTTTTATTAGTGTCATTTTTAAAACGTGGGAATTAATGTCGCATTAAGACAAATTTAGTGTGGTCAAAAAATGCCAGTATGTAACATACTCATGGACATGTAACATACAGTCAAACTGAACCTCTGCATTTAACCCATCACCAGCTGAACGTGAAACACACACTTCAGAATATAGACGACTGCCAAATCAGGTGCCTGGAGAGCAATGGTGAGTTAGGGGCTCATGGGCACATCAGCACGTCATCTCGGCAGGAAACTATTGGTCACAAACTGCTTGTCCACCCTTCTAGTCCACAGCTGCCCCTGTACTGTTCCCACATAGCTCCCATATATGACTTATTGTGTGGAGGTCCAGAATACACATACAAAACCAAATTTTTAGCTATAGAAGAGTAAAAGTTATAAATCAATCACATTATTGTGTCACGTTTGTTAAGGTAGATGCTGGATGATTTGAAAACTGCACAGATAATATATGAAGCACAAAATAATTTACCTTTAGCTTTGCCGTTTTTGCACGGTTGTTATGGGCTGGGTGCGATTTGCGATTTGTTGGGGGTGGGGGATCAACCCCCCTCTGGTTTTTACATCTCTACTTCTGCTCAGTGAATTTCGTCCGAGGGAGAGGGGGGCAACCAACCAATGTAAATAACAGGCAGGTTGCGACAGTTTTCTTACACCTATATCCTACATTTCTGGCACTAACGTTCAGGTGAACCGAACTGTCGGCAGTGTCAGAATGCACTGGGGCGCCGTAAAAAAAAAAAAAAAGGGGGGGGGGGGGGGTTACGTGACAAAGTCATGAGGACCACCATTTCTGTGTCCAGTGGATACAGGTTAGAAGTTGTGAAAGTTTCGTGTAAGATCTGCTGTATAATAGAGAAATACAACCCGGGAGTTGAAGTTGAAAGTATGTAAGTTTCACTTTCCTTTCACGCCAGCTTTAGTTACGTTAGCTATGGACATGGGCGCAGACAGCACTGGGTATGGGGGGACGTGTCCCCCCCAGATTTATAGTGACCCATCCGTTCCCCCCCAGATTTATAGTGACACCACCCCACCCATCCACCCCCCAAACTGATCAAACAATACGCCGATTCGAGGAGATGGAAGGCTGTAGCAGATCTTTGCTGAGTTACAAAAGCAAGGGTGTTCAATTGTCCATGTAACCCTGGGTTAATAACACTGCACAGCTGATCCATTAACATCCCATATTTGGCTGCCTTAAATGCCTATGACTAATGGTGCATTCAGTTGTACTCGTAAACCAGAGTTTTGAAGTCGGGAAAAGCATTAAAATCTAGCATCTACAAGAATAAACGTTGGAGTTTCGTTTTATTTCATTAACTGGCAATTTTTTTCTATTTCTATATTCCATGATGTACCAGTTTTTAAACTGGTAAACGGCCTAATTCTGACGTAAGTTTACGGAGCTCCATGTTCCGACTTCAATGTAAATGCAACACACCATCTGGACTCCGGCAGTGGTGCACATATCTGCGTGGCAGAGCGCATCTTCAGTGCGTTACGCAGATTTGAAAACATGGTCTAAACATGAAACCATGACTCAAAAAATGCTCAGTGGCATTGCTGTGTGCCATATTCACCAAGACAGGCTTGACAAACCGAAACGACAAACATATCGCACAGCCATATCTTCAGGAAATGATAAGAGGAGAGATGTTTTTGGACCTGATGAGTCCTGTTTCCAGAGGGTGCATTTGTTTGGCTTTTGTCAATTGTGTTCATTATTTGAAAAAAATGTACAACTGTACATACTTACAGAGGGAATTCCTGATATTTCATTCAAAGTATGAATTTCATCTCACATTTCATTCCATGTAGGCTATACTTATTTAATTTTTTACCCTCGGCCACAGTGGCCGCAGGGTATTGTTCCAAATGATTGTTTACAGAGGCATTTTCATTCCTCCTTTTTTCTTAACCACACTTCACGTCCAGTTTGGGTCCGCGGTCCAAATCCGTTTGCTTAAGGCCTGTGAAATTATTAAATTATTACTAAATAACCTACGTTAACACGAATGTTAATAATGCTATGTTAATATTATGAGACCGGCCCAGCTCTGGGTATAGGCAACACAGGCGGCTGCCCTAGGGCGCCATCTGCTGGACGGGGCACCAAATTACACACAAAAAACCGCTAAATAAAATAAAGTAAAATAAAAGATAAATAAAAAATATCTACATAATAAACTGGAAACGCACCCTTTAACACTTCCTTGACATGTTTTTTCTTAAATAAATCACAATCAAGCCTCAATATGACAAATCTTTATTTAACTTTTCCCACTTTGGATTTTGTCATCCACATTAATTTCTTATTCACTATTAAAGGCATGACAACAACTCACATGATCTGAAACAAGCTAAGTATCTCAACAATTTAAATTCTTTCTCATAGTATATTTATTTCTCTTGGACTTAGTTCTCTTATACATATGGTTCATTTACATTATTTCTTTACCTCTGCATGGACTATTTTAGATACATCTTGGATTCCTTTATACATCTATTGCACAGACCAATTCCAGTATTAATTCACCGTCTCAAACATTTTACATATTGCAAATCAACATATCAGTGACAGTCAATATTTGGAAGATTTCAAAAGTCAGGCCAAGGGTTTTCAAACGTGAGCACATTATATTATTAATATGAATCAGTTCTTTAAGTCAGTGTATACTTCTGTTATCATACACATTGTTATGTTTATAATCGTTTACATGAAGGCACGATTGTGAATCACTTATTTTTTTTTTTTTTATAGCTAATTTTTGCACATAGGTTCTTTGCTTTTTTTGTCAGAATTCAGTTCAAGTTTTTGTGCAGAGAATGAGATTCTTCATCTGTTGAAATCAGCAAATGTTTTAATATTGACAAATATTAACAAATGATTGACAAAACCAGACAAATAACGGTTTGATCATGTATGGCTCATATCGATCAGGTAGTACGTCAGAAAACTCGATTTCTAATGTCAGTTTTTATATATACATATATATATATATATATATATATATATATATATATATATATATATATATATATAATATAATTTATATATATACGCACACACATATTTAAAGCCCCCCCCTTCTAAAATGCTATCTATGCCCCTGGTTATGGATGGCCTCCCCCGTATTTAACCGCCCTGCCCCGCCCTGCCCCGTTCCGCCCCCTCCGCTCAGACTAAAAATAGAAAATAAAAATAACACCCCTCCCCCCTCCGGTTTTTTTGACAAACCGCACCCTGGTTATCTCTCTTAGGTTGACTATGTGGATGTTTCTTAAATTATTTTGTGTTCTATCACACACCTTCAGCATGTCCTACAGGCTTCCATGGTCTTTTTTTCTGTCCAGATGATCCACATAGTTTCTACAATATTCATAGTTAGATAGTGCATTTTCATTTTTCAGCCTTTGCTGTAATACGTGTACAAACTGCAAATATACAGTGAATATGAAACAGTACCAAAAGAAAATGCTTTTTTGTTGTTTAAAACCCTGTAAAACCAACAAAGCTTTTTGCACCATAAGGTATAACCCTTAATCAACATACTCAAATCGGGAAGTATAGTCCACATCTTTTACTTAGGCTTTTGTTTTTACGTTGGTTTGTTTGTTGTCCTTGATTATTCGTTTGTTGACACGTGTGTTGTGTGTGTGTGTGTGGTGTGTGTGTGTTTACAGTGTAGGCAAAAATGTACTGCAAAAGGCCTATTTCTGTGGAGAACAACAAGACGCAAGTGTCCTTCATCTCTGTGTCCATATCAGCAAAGGTTGTGTGAAACATACTGAACCAAAAAAACTAACAACTTTCAAGGCATTTCGAGAGAGTTTGCGAGCATTGTTGCATGCGTGGTAGTATTGTTGCAGTAATTTGACGGTTTGGTGTGAGTTTTTGATTACTGTGTGCAATTTCGTGTTTCAAAGATCGTGTTCAAATCCATTTGTTAAGAGATTAAACTTAATGAAGACAGTTTTTCAGAGGTACAGGGATGAGGGAGGGCTTGGGGATCACTGGGTGATATAAAGATGTACAAGTATGTGGTAAGTGTGAATGTATGTATAGGTGTGTATGTGTGTGTGTATATATGTAGGTGTATGTGTGTATAGATCTGTGTATGAATATGTATTGATATATATGTGTTATTGTATTATGTGTTTATGTAAATCATATATTGTTCTAATAATATAAAGCCAGAAACCTAATTATTTACTAGTAAGTCATCAAATTATGGCATAGTGTATAGATATGATTAGACGAGGAAGGTTATTATTGTTATTAATAATATAAGGAGAAAGGGTGGGAGTTTATAAGTTGTACTTCTTCTCACTCCTTTTCGAATATGTATTATATGTCTTATGTTTAAGTGTTTTGTTTATTTATTTTCTTCTGTTTGACATTCATGTTCGAAATGAATACATCAATCAATCAATCAATCAATCAATGAAGTAAAAAGCAATTAATTTGGAGTTTCACCTGAGCCACATCATCAACACCTGCTTTTTACAAAAATGTAAAGTACCACAGTAATGACTGAGATAAAAGCAGAAGACAGTCTATGACGACTAATTCTATGCTTGGTGTCTGTTAATTTGCAATACCAGACTCCAGTCTAGTGTGATGGTTGTGCGTAATTACGCACGCATATTAGAAAAACGCAGACAAAAATAAAGCATTTTTTTTTTTTTTTACTTCAAATGGGCTTTATTTCTTTACTCGGGAGATAAGAGCATTTTGTGAATGAATCTCTGAAGGATTTCTCTCCTGGATTTAGTGGTACTGCCTTCCCAGGGCATTCACGACCACAGACAGGAACTTCTGGAAGGCGGCCTGGATGTCGGCGGTGAAAGCGGTGCCCATCTTAGCGGCAATGACGATGGTCAGGCAGTCAGCCAGCAGCTATGAGACAATCCGAAAACATACATGAGTATTCAGGGTCAAATATACACCACTGATATCTCCAGCTCTAGGCTGTGCACTGTGGATTATAGCACAAGACAGGGAGACGCTTGAGACTTTTCAGAGATGAAGTGAAATTCAGACTTTACCCTGAAGTTGTCGGGGTCGATGTGCAGTTTCTCGGAGTGCATGACGCTCAACTCGGCATAGGTGTTCTTGATGTCATCCATGTTCTTCACAGCACGATCCAGACCGTGCAGCACCTTGATTCCGTGGGCTCCAATCATCGGGTTGGTCTTGATGGCCTCAGCATTGTAGAGGTTTCCGAAGCCACCGAAGTACCTCTGAGTCCAGGGGTACACGATCAGACATCTGCAAGAGAAGAGATGGGTCAAAACACTGGATGAGCACAGTTTTGGTTTAACCATGAGTGTTATTGTTGTAGATCCTCAGAAGTGAGAGATGCTGTACCTGGACAGAGCCTTGGGGCCGATATCTTCATAGTCCAGGCTGGCAAAGATACTGGTGATGATGCTGCGCTCCTGATCGGACCACTCAACCATGGTGTCTTGATAGGTTTTTGCTTCAGGCTTGAAAAAAAAGACTGAATAGTTTTTTTCGGTTCGAGCCTGTTCTATTTAAGTGTCTCTACACTGCCCCCCACCCTTCAGCAGAGAGCTGTGATAGGCTGGAGATGAAGAGTGTCAGATAAACTCCAGACTTCTCCAGAAGTTTCCGGATGTTTTGCAATTTTAGTCATTTAAAAATAGATGCAATAAACTGAGTTTTGAGGATGAGTTTCAATAAGTAATACTTTAAATTGTTCAATCCATAGGGGGAAAGTAGAGGGTTTATTTAGCAATTTATTTGACCTTTAGAGTTAGAAAACTAGTTAGAACTCTGCACAAGAGAGAACAAAGCAATGCAACATATCATTTACAATTTAAATCAATCAAACTCTTTTTTAAAATAAAGACAAAGTGCACATTGTGAATTATGACTGCAGTTTTTTGTTTTGTTTGTTTTGGGTTTTTTTAATTATTAAGACACTGTGAGAGATAGGCATGAGTGTGGCAGGGTTGAGGGTAAAGCACGTCTAATTGTGATATTAGGCATCTCCAGGAGCGAGGAGTGATACCTGAGCCACGTACCTGTGGAGGAGGTGAGAATTTATTTTTAGTTAGAAGCAGAGAGACAGCATGAGGGACAAACAGAGAAAGCGGAGAATAACAACATCACGCAAGGCGCTAACCCTCTCTGTCAACCACCGCCACCTCGCGGAGACAGAGGGGTAGGCCAGCTGCAACAGAACCAAGTTCAGAGGAATAGTAAGTCTTGCGGTGCAGAAGGAACCAACCTCAGACTGGTGCTACATATATACAGGGTGGGGAAGCAAAATTTACAATATTTTGAGGCAGGGATTGAAAGACTGTATGACCAATTAGTTTATTGAAAGTCATGAGACTTTATTTGCCACAAGAAAATTTACATAATAGAAAATGTTTTTATTCTATGTGTCCTCCTTCTTTCTCAATAACTGCCTTCACACACTTCCTGTAACTTGCACAAGTGTTCCTCAAATATTCGGGTGACAACTTCTCCCATTCTTCTTTAATAGTATCTTCCAGACTTTCTCGTAATAGTTTTGCTCATAGTCATTCTCTTTACATTATAACAGTCTTTATGGACACTCCAACTATTTTTGAAATCTCCTTTGGTTTGATGAGTGCATTCAGCAAATCACACACTCTTTGACGTTTGCTTTCCTGATTACTCATATGGGCAAACGTTTCTGAAAAGGTATGGATAATAGTGTTAGGTATGATTATGACATCAATATATGTTTGGTTTCAAAACAATTAACGTAGTGCCTGCTGAGAAAAAACAACTAAATGTTCATTGTAAATTTTGCTTTCCCACCCTGTACACACACACACACACACACACACACACACACACACACATATATATTATATATATATATATATATATATATATATATAGTACGTATATATATATATAATATATATATATATATATTATATTATATATATAATATTATATATATATCTATATATTATAGTACATTCTTTATGCTCATAAAAGAACAGCAGCATCACAGAACTCTGGTTCTCTTGCGAGATCCCGCCACCACATCCCTGGTGGTGGAACACACTGCCACCTTGTGGTGAAAAGGTATCACAACTCTGTTACTTCACTTTCTCAACAAGAACATGTCATTTAACCCACAAGAGTGCCATAACGCCACACTCTTCCCCGTCAAATTTTAAATGTCTACATCATTCACTACCAAAGAGTGTCTTTGCTTAATTAACATATTGGCTTTCTTTCTTTCTTTCTTTTTACACTGAATTTACATTATATTACTGTTATGGTACTTCATATGACATTAATTACTCTTGTAATTTCACAGTCTCATATTCTGATAGTGTCCATTTTCCATGCTACACATTTCAGTCAGTATATACCATACATTTCCAGTTACAGCAAACTCTTAGCACATTTAATTGATCACATCTACATAATGCCATAGAAAATAATATAAAGAGTGGACTAGTAATTAATGATATAAGTGACCATTTACCAGTGTTTCTTACTTATGACTGTCAAATGAATAGAAATAAGGAGGAGATAGTATATAGGTATGTAAGGAAAAGAACTGAAAAGGCAATACACAAGTTTAGGATGGACTTAATTGAAGCAGACTGGAAGGAGGTGTATGTGGGAGAGGGAAATGCTGCATATGAGGCTTTTCTTAATATATATTTATCGCTGTATGAAATGCATTGCCCAAATGTGCTATGGAAGCAGAAGTACAGCTACAAGAAAAAGCCTTGGATCACAAAAGGATTACAGAATGCTTGTAAAAAGATAAATAAACTCTACAGAGACTTTATAAAATTAAGAACAAAGGCTGCTGAAACAAAATATAAAGTTTACAAAAATAAACTGTTAACAATAATGAGACAAGTTAAGACAGAATATTAAAATAATTTATTAGAAAAAAATTTAAAACAATATCAAAGACTCTTGGAATATTCTGAATAAGGTAATTGGAAAATCACCTGGGCCTACAAATCCACCAAGTCATTTTATAAATGAGGGGAATAAGATTGTAAAAAATATGACTGAAGTGGCTAATGAATTCAATTATTCCTTTGTAAATGTTAGACCCAATTTGGCAAGACTATTGAAGAACACAAGATGGGGACGTACAGCAAATGGAGAGGGGAAGCCGAGTGCCACAGTCCGTGCTTGTAGGTAATGTCAGTGAAAATAAAATTGTATCAATGGTAACAAAACTGAAAAGTAAGCCATCAACAGACAGTGATGGGTTAGACATGGTAATTGTGAAAAGGACTGTAGACTGTATCGTCAAACCTCTTTGTTATATTTTTAATCTTTCTTTTCATACAGGGACTTTCCCAAATAAATGAAGGTAACAAAGGTTATACCACTCTTTAAAGCTGGAGACAAACATAGATTTAGTGATTATAGACCAGTGTCACTACTGTCACAATTTTCTAAAATACTAGAAAAAATTTTGTGAAAAAATGAGACAGGTTTATTGAAAAGAACATGCTGCTGAGTGAGAGCCAGTTTGGCTTTAGTTCCAATAGATCCACTGCTTCAGTTGTAATGAATATAATAGAGGATATAGCGACATCAACTGATTTTAAGAAATACACTATAGAGGTATTTATTGATCTTAAGAGAGCATTTGACACGATAGACCACTCTGTCTTATGGTCAAAGTTGTAGTCATTTGGTGTGAGAGGAATAATTTTAGACTGGTTAAGAAGCTACTTGAATAACAGATAACAGTTTGTGGACTTTTGTGGCAATACAACTGAACACAGGTGGATTGAATGTGGAATTCCACAAGGTTCTGTGGGGGACCTAAATTTTGTATTGTATGTTAATGATATTTGTGATGTATCAAAGTTATTGAAATCTGCATCATTTGAAGACGATACCAATTTTTACAGTTGGATATGACTTAAAAGGTTTAGTTAATATTATTGAAC
Organism: Sphaeramia orbicularis; assembly: GCF_902148855.1. NCBI lineage: Eukaryota > Metazoa > Chordata > Actinopteri > Kurtiformes > Apogonidae > Sphaeramia > Sphaeramia orbicularis. The sequence goes on along the minus strand of NC_043975.1, from coordinate 38,000,670 downwards.
AACAAATGGTTAAACTTAAGAGATGGTTTGATGCCAATAAATTATCACTAAATGTAAAAGAAAGAAAGTTTATGATTTTTGGTAAGACAAAAAGGGAGGAAAATGTAGTACTGTCAATAGATGGAATTAATATTGACAGGTCTCTGAACTTCGCTTTTGGAAGAATACTGGTTGAAGGTCTGACATGGAAATCCCATATTGCATATGTGAGGAAAAGATGTCTAAGAATATTTAATTCTAAATAAGGTAAGTATTTGTTAGATTACAGGGCAATGAGAACACTTTATTGTGCACTTACATTGCCATATATCAGCTACTGTGTGGAAGTTTGGGGTAATATATAAGAGCAACACAAAGCCATTGTGTCTCCTACAGAAGAGAGCTATCAGGATTATTCATAAAGCAGATTATCGAGAACACACTAATATATTATTTATTAATTGTAGATTATTGAAATGGCAGGAGCTAGTTAAGCTACAGACATTACTTGTTATGTTTAAGGCCAAAAGTAAAGCACTACCAGCTAAATTACAAAAAATGTTTGTCTTCACTTCAGAGAATGAAAAGCATAGAAGGAAAGGTCATTTCAAGCACCAGTGTGCACGGACAACTTTGAAGCAGATGTGTGTATCAGTGGTGGGTGTTAAAGTCTGGAATTCTCTTTATAATGAGCTGAAGGACTGTAAAAACATATTCCAACTGAAAAAAGTGTATAAAGACAGAACAATGAGATCATATGAACAGTTATAAGTTTTTACAGTTTGCTTCGTATTTGTTTTGCATCTTGTGACATCTTTATTTGCTTATTTTGGTCTGGTACCGTAACTGTTTTGCATAATTTCATCAGGTATATATGTATCTATGTTTTGTTTGTTTTGTACTTCCTGGACATGTAGTTTTGCACTTGGCTTTGTATTCATGTTGTATTATCTTTGGATGTATTTTGTTTGGTTTGTCTGATTTTATACAATAACTTTATAGCTAGTTGTGTATAGCTAACCATTAAGGCTATTATTTTCTTTTATTATTATTAAGGGGGCAGGAAATATAAGATTTCTTCATCCTGCTCCTTTTCGAGCACGGGGTGTATATGTTTGTTCACCTGATGATTATTGAATGTCTGCTGATGAATGCACATCCATGAATTAAATAAATAAATGAATGAAATGAAATTCATTTCGTTAAGATACTGCAGTGTAACATAAGTTTCAAGAGACAGTAAGATCCCAAATTTGCTTTTGGCATGCCACTAGGTGGCAGTAGCATATGGCAGCGTGGTTCTGCCCTATACCTTTTAGCAGTGGCTTATGCCAGAGCCTGGATTGGTATATGCTAAAATTTTATGGCTGGTGGTTTACTGCTAGAGGGGGCAGAGCCAAATGCCTGCTGTCCATCACACAGTAATAATACCGGCCACCCACCATTTCATTTTACGGCGCTGTGTAATTGTGTCATGTTTTTTTTTTCTTTATTTGCAACACTGAAACCTTGTTGACAATGTCCAGAAAATGTCATTATTCAATGCACTTTTGATTCACATGTGGTGCAATGGAGGTTTATTTTCCTCACAATAACTATAAATCTGTACATGTATGGCCACCGATGAGTACAGTCAAGTTTTAGTCCCATATTAGTGATTACGGTTGGCCTAGCCACTGTCAACGTTAGCCAAGTTATTGCCTTATATACCCCCAAAAACTTTTTATTTTGGCAACACAATTACTAACACTGCTTACTGATAATTCCAAGGATATACATAGAATACTATTTTCAAAAAAATTTAAGATAAGCCAATTTGCAGACGATACCTGTATCTTTTTAAAAGAAAAATCATGGTGGATAAAACTTTAAACACTATCTCAGTCTTTTCTAAAGCATCAGGATTATCTCTCAACATTAATAAATGTGAGCTACTCCTCATTCATTCAAGCTGTTCCTTAATTAAAGTGGTATCTGAAGTTGAATATTTAGGAATAACAATATCAAAAATGTAATTAGAAGAGAAGACATTAATATCTCAAACCGTAAATTAGATATGAAAGAATCATTAAGTCACTGGTTAATCAGAGACTTTTCAATTTGGCAGAATTACTTTATCTACAGCAAAAGGTATTACTTAACTAATTATCATTGCAACCTCCCTACTTACTTCCTCTGAAACTATTCTGTAAAACTAAATCACTTATGCTAAATTTTTGCAGTTTCTGTGGAGAAATAAAACCCACTCCATAAAAAAGATCTCATCTTGTAACGGACTATGACAAGGTGGTGTTAAAGCATTTTGAATCTATGGTTCGCACATTTAGAATTAACTGGATTAAAGCCTGGCTATCACAACCAAACTCAATGTTGTCCACATTCAAGGTCTTTGTTTAAGAAAATGGGAGGTTCAGATTTTATTTGAAATGTGATTTTGATGTGAACAGGATCCCAGTCAAGATGTCTACTTTTCACGAACAGACTCCTCAGTTTTGGAAAATGACATTTACCCACAATTTTTCTCCTCATAATTCAACCTTATGAAATAATCACGTCATTACACTGAATAGGAAATCAGTATTTTAAAAATGACTGTTACCAAAGAAACATTATATTTGTTACAGATTTAATGGATTGTGATGGTAACCTTCTAAGACAGGGCTCTCGACCTCATTTTCTTTCAGGGGCCACATTCAGCCTGATTTGATCTCCAGTGGGCCGAACAAGTAAAATAATAACACAATCACCTATAAATAATGACAATTCCAAATTTTTGTATTTGTTTTAGTGTAAAGAAAAAAACATTAAATTATGAAAAAACTTACTGTTTTATAAACTATTCAAACAAAAAAGATGTGAATAACCTGAAAAAACTGAAATTTCTTAAGAAAATAAGTACAATTTTAACAATATTCTGCCTCAACTTATCATTTCTACATGTGCATTATGGATCAGATCTACAAAGACACTAAACACTGACTAACAGGCAGAAAATAGTTAAAATTGTGCTTAATTTTCTGTAGACATTTCAGGTTGTTCATATTTGTTCAGGTTATTCATATTTGTTTCAGGATAGTTTGTAAATGTAAATATTTTCATAATTTAATGTTTGTTTTTTGCACTAAAACAAAGAGAAAACTTTGAAGTTATTAATTCAAGATTTTTTGCTTATTTCAAGATTTTTTGCTAAATTTGAGATTTGTTTTTTGTTTATTTCAAGATTTTTTTTACTTAATTGAAGATTTTTTTTATTTTTTTTTTGCTTAATTCAGCAGTTTTTCCTTAATTAGAGCTATTTTTTTATTATATTTTGCTTAATTCAATTCAAGACTGTTGAATTTTTGACTTGGCAAAACATCCCATGGGCCAGATTGGAACCTTTGGCGGGTCGCATTTGGCCCCTGGGCCGCATGTTTGAGACCCCTGATTTAATGCATTCTGCAAAGATATTCTAATGACTAACATATCCATTATTATTGAACCTCAACTGTGAATTTACAGCCTTCCTCCTCTTCTCCTCCCTCCTGTCTTTTCTGTCACTTGACATAAATATGTTGATTCATGACATATAAACAGATTATGGATTCACTGATCATAGAGCTTGATGGTAAAATCACATCTAGAATCACATTTAGAATCTGAGGTTTATTGTATTTTCCCCACAAATTTCTTTGTTTTTTAAACAGCTGCTCTCTTCCATAGAAATACATGAAAATAACAAGTAAAGTAACTTTTAAAAGTGTATCTTTGGTTAAATAGGTCTTTTATTTAATATCTGTATTGTTGAGCCTCTACAGTCCTATACCCTTCAACTAAATTACACTTTGACTCCTAAAGAAGTGTCTTATGACCAATTTTCTTTTCTTTGACATCCTTCAAATCCTAATTACCAACAGTGCTGCTGCCTTAGGGGAGGAGTTATCAGCTAACTTAGGGGAGGAGTTATCAGTTAACTTAGGGGAGGAGTCATCAGTTAACTTAAGGGAGTTATCAGTTAACTTAGGGGAGGAGTTATCAGCTAACTTAGGGAGGAGTTATCAGCTAACTTAGGGGAGGAGTTATCAGTTAACTTTGGGGAGGAGTTATCAGTGAGTCCGACTGACTGGACTGAAGACATTTATCACTGTATCAGGGAGGAGCAACTGAAAAAAGTGGAGATGTGGAATTAACTGGAGGAGCATGTTCTTCCTGTAAATCAGGGGTCTCAAACTCATTTCTTTCAGGTTCCACATTCAGCCGATTTGATTTGAAGTGGGCCGGACCAGTAAAATAATAGTAATAACCTATAAATAATACGACTCCAAATATTTGTTTGTTTTAGTGCAAAAAAAACAACATTAAATCATAAAAACACTTACTTTTAAACTATTCAAACAAAAAAAGAGATGAATAACCTGAAAAACTGAAATTTTATGACAAATAAGTTCAATTTTAACCATATTATAGCTAAACTTATCATTTCACATGTGCATTTTGGATCAGATCTACAAAGACACTAAACACTGAGTAACAGGCAGAAAATAGTTAAAACTGTGCTTAATTTCTGTAGACATTTCCGGCTGTTCACATTTGTTCAGGTTATTCACATTTACTTGTTACAGGATGTGTAAATGTAATATTTTCAGAATTTAATATTATTTTTAGCACTAAAACAAAGACAAACTTTGAAGTGTATTATAGACATAATGGGAAAATTATTTTTTTCACATCAAATCAAGAAGAAAATATGGAGTCCTTTTTTGTAGGTTATTCTGTGTATATTTACTGTAGATCGTATCGGTCTGTTGTGGAACCTGAACTAAAATGAGTTCCACAGCTTGACTAAGAAATTTTGCACTTTGCAAATTCATCCCCACGGGCCAGATTGGAACCTTTGGGGGCTGTATTTGGCCCCGGGCCACATATTTGAGACCCTGTTATAATAATGCAGATTTTGTGGAAAAATACAATTTAGATTGTTCTATGAGTGAACATAATAAAATGTGTAAAGTGATCCCTTTACCTTTACTCCATCTGATTCGAAACATTTATAATACATTGTACTGTGGTGGAAAAATTTACTTTTTATATTTTATACTCTTTATATTTTTACTGTTAGTACATCTTCTTTTAATGCTGAGTCATTATCATTATGTGTGATGTTTACCACTCTGTAACACCACCAACCCAGGAACGGAGTTCTTGCCTTGAGTTAAAACCCAAACACCTAAATGTCTGAATGTGTAGATAGAGGATGGCGCCTGCACTCCAGATTGGATCCAAGCAAGGTTAGAGTGGAGAGGTCATCATGACCTCTTCACGGAGCAGAGAAGGAGTAGTAGGGGTGGTACGATGTACGTAAGGAATGACATAGTTTGAGGGGGTTGGATTTGGTTCTATATAATCTTTAGTTTTCTCTTGTTTAATCAGACTTCACTTACAGAGTTTCTCTGTGATTGACTTCTCAATAAATGCATTTATTTATTAACTCTAACTTTCTTCCTCCTCTTTGTGTGTGGGTTATCAGTTGAACATTTCCATAACAAATTGGCGTTGTCGGCAGGATTCCATGTGTGCTGTCGGGCGGGGAACGGAGGTTGGTGGACTGATCATCCTACGGGCCAAAAAGCGGCTGTAGCCCGTGGTAAAACGACACCGCAGACGGGGGACCGGCCCCGAGCCCCGCCCGTCTCACCACTGGAATCGGAACTGAGTTCAACGCCACACGGTGAGAAAGTTACAGTTTGGGGTGTGGGGCTTACTCTCTGTGTTCCAAACTCAAGTCACTGGGCACGTCACTGAAACAATAGTGGCGTGCGATTTGGGTTTATATATATATAAAAAAAAATTAAATAAAATAAAATAAAAAAATAAAAATAAAAAAATAAAAATAAAAATAAAAAAATAATAAATAAAAAAATAAGAATATATATATATATATATATATATATATATATTATAATATATATATATATAGATTTATTTTTATAAAATAAACCTGATGGGTTGCTTGTATGCAAATGCAATAGAGTACAGGCGTTTTTGGGAGATTTTTTCGCCTTCAACCAAAAAGAAAATCGTATAAGGTTGCTACTGTATGTAAATACAGTAGAGTAAAGTTTATAACAAACTTGAAAGCGTTTTAGGTGATTTTTTCGCTGACAACTGAAAAGAAAAATCAGGGTTTTTTAGTATTTTGTTCGCCAAGGAACAAAAACCACTTAGAAGACGTTCTAAGTGTAAAAATGGGAAACCGGCCGGGGCACAGTGACGGGGGTGTGGACAGAGAGGCCCCTATTCCAAAACCCATGGGTAAAAAGAAAATATGGGGAAATTGTGCTTGAATGTGCTGATTATGGGTAAACATGGGTATTTTTCTAAAACGCCAACTTTGGGTGTGCAAAAACTGAATGAGTTAAAGGGAGGCAAAGAGAGAAAAAACAAGGTCAGGAATTTAAACAATAGGAAACTTGTAACAAATGTTTTGAGATGTGGTGAAGCTGAATGAAGCAAAAACAAACTGAGGCATTGTAACCGTAGATGACACCATCTAGCTGTGTTTTTTTCCCTTTTATGCCTAATTTGTTAGAATATTTAAACCACTTCTTTGTATTCATAACTTTATACTTCCCTTGTATTTTTGTGCGACGTCTGTGCTACGTCTGTAAGATCTGGTAAATTATGCTGCTGGTTAAAAAACAGATAAAACAGATTATACAGATTAAACAGTTATATTTTCGATTGTCAAGGAGCTTGAGCTCCGCCACTTTACCATATACCATATGCCCCCCCCCCCCCCCCCCCACCCCCACCCCCCCCCCCCCCCCCCCCCCCCCCCCCCCCCCCCCCCCCCCCCCCCCACCCCCCCCCCCCCCCCCCCCCCACCCCCCCCCCCCGGTGTCCGGGTCTGGACGCCTGCCCACAAAGACGCCGCGAGAACCCGCCCCCCTCCGGAACACTCAGCTGTAATTCCAGAACCGGCCAAACGTCAACGGGGCCCCCCAGCAGGCCCCCCAGGTCTGCTGACCCCCGGCCTTCTCCACCACCGGAGCCGGACTCCACACAACCCGACTCCACCCCTGCTGCTGATGCTGCAGGCAGGGGGGAGGGACTGACTTCTGGCACAGCTGCACAAATGCCCATGGTGGAAGTCAGCGGAACAGACGGTCCTGTTGTGGTGTTCAGGGCATGGACATTCGCTGAAACATCTACCTGATCCATCCGAGGGACTTTCTGCAATGACACAGGACCCACCGGGTCCGAACTCAGGCGGCTTCTGGCTGCCCAGATGACCCCTAGCCTCTGCCGGACGTTTTTCCCACCTGAGGCTTCTGTCTGCATGGAGACACCTGAAACAGGCCTGATGAGACAGTGGAAGATTCCATACGCAGGGCAGGGTCACTTTCATCAGACACTCCGGACTGGGCCGCCCGACCCCCCCCCCGGGGAACAGCGTGGGCGGGGACCGGAGAACACTCGAGGCCCACCTACACCCGGAAAGGGGTGGTCCGACATGTGGAGGGGTGGGCCACCTCTGTGGCCAACCAGGACATGGGAAAAGGGACTGCCCACAGAGAAGGCGGGGCGGAGACAGCCACGTGGAGGGAATTAGGCAGGGGATTGGCTCGCGGCCCTGGAGGGCGGGTCTCCAGACACGGATTCCACACCCACTACAGCTTCTGCTGCACTGCCCGAGGGAGGAGGAGGTGACACACACACACATCAGACACACACATACACACACACACACGCTCAGCTGTGTACTGACTCCTATCAGAAGCTCCCTGTGGTTGATCTTACTATAAGCAGGTTTAAGTTATTGTTTTTAGTAGATAGTGGAGCTACATACTCTGTGATCAGTCATGTAGACTTAACACCTACACCAAAGTTGAGTGGAAAAACTATTATTTCTGTGTCGGCTGGTGGTAAACAGGACAGAGAGAGCTTTACTGTTCCGTTGACATGTGTTTCACAAGAATGTACTTTCTAACATTCTTTTTTTACTCGCACCCGTCTGTCCCATTAATTTGTGTGGGCGGGATTTGATGTGCAAATTGGGGGTAAAACTTGAATCGGGTTCCAGAGGGGTTAACGATAACTCACGAAACACAGGTCGCAGGCACAGATCTCCACTCACATTGTGTGTACGCACACACAATGGTTAGGTATGCTGCTGGGTGACCAGATTATGTATACCAGTGGAAAGTCTGTTCCCCCCAAATTACAGAAAAATGGGTCGAGCTAAGTGACAGCAGACTTCAGCCTGGCGCTTATGTCTCACCCCCAAATGATTTATAGTGTGCTTCTCATTTCAGTCCTGGAGGCCCTGACCCCACATATGAGGAAAAGTTTTTCTGCACAGAGTCTGATAAGCTCACAACGGGTTACATGTTTTGGGATTCATATTTTTTGTGCATTGTCTGTGTCACTGACTGATAACCAACAATCTTTTTACAGACTTGGTGCTGCACCACGCATGTTGCTCTTTCCAAACCATGCCATGCAGATTGGAAAGACGTGGGCCCGTTTGTGGAAAAGGCCTTGCAGGTGTCAGATTTGTGTCCCACCTCTGACCCTGCCATCATGTTCGCTCCCCGACTGGGGGTATACAGACAGAGCATGATATCAGTGTTTCACTGTCAGAAAACTGTACAGTTGTTAAATGATGAAGCGCTCACCTGTATGTCTACATCTCCCACAGGCCTCTCACCCGTCTCCGTGCCACCTGAACTGGCTGATATCCCACCTGATGTCTGGGTTACTGGTCCACATGATGTGGGTCTCGTCCGGAACTGCCCACTGGTCATCATTACCCCGCGATCTGATTACAGGCCATGTCAAAAACAGTCCAACTTCGAAGCTTATTTGAATGTGGGAATTATAGTTCCATGTCCTGATTCACCGGTCAGGACCCCAATTTTTCCTGTGAAAAAAAAGTGCGAACCCCTCCTGACCCAGACACATGGAGGTTTATTCAAGACCTACAGGCGGTGAACAAAGCCGTGGTTCCACGCATACCCACGGTCCCAAATCCACACATGATTTTGTCACAGATTCCGCCGTCTGCATCTCACTTTTCTGTTATTGACCTTTCGAACGAATGCACATCCGTGCTTGTGCATGCAGATAGCCAGTACTGGTTCGCGTTTCAGTTCAAAAACAAAATGTACACATGGACGCGCATGTCTCAGGGGTATTGCGAGGCCCCAACCATTTACAATTCGATTTTGGCCGACTCGCTGTCCCACCTTGACCTCCCACCAGGTGTTGCTCCTTTACAGTATGTTGATGACCTTCTCCTTTGTTGTCCTTCTTCACAGGCTTGTGTCTTTTGTTTCACCTGAGGCGGCTGATGGACGACCTTGTCTGCCCAAACATTTCTTCCCTTGGTTTGCTAAGCTGACACATGGCGTAGATCATGTGTCTAAGGGAGGAATGTTAGATAAATGTTTTCTGTAAAACATGCAGACAGCTCTGCAGTGGCTAAGGCTTTGGTAACTGATATTTTGTTTTGTTTTTGTTGGGGGATCCCAAAGAGGATCTCATCAGACGATGGGTCCCACTTTGTGAACACAGCACTAACTGAGTTAGGGGAAATGCTAGCTTTTGACCTCAAAACACACTGTGCATACCATCCACAATCAGGGGGGGGCTGTTGAAAGGGAAAATAGCACCCTAAAATCAAAACTGGCTAAATGTTGTGAGGAAACAGACCTTAACTGGGTCAAGGCCCTACCGCTGGTTCTCATGCAAAGAATGAGACGTAGGAGTCGAAGTGGGCTGAGTCCTTTTGAGATTATGTTTGGGAGACCCCCATATACAGGTCTCCAGGCCCCCCAACCAACCGGGCTGACATCTTTGTTGGAGCATGACATGTTGTCTTAGTGTAGGAAACTCTCCTCTGAACTCTCTCAAGTACAGGTACTGGTGAAATCAGCACTACTGGTTCCTGCAGAGGGGCCGCTCCATCCGCTGCAGCCGGGGGATTGGATCCTGGTCCGGGACTTTCAGACGAAAGCACTGGAAACAGCGCAGGTGGCGAGGGCTTTCCAGGTGCTCCTGATGACGCACACAGCGGTCAAGGTTGCTGAACGTGCCATGTGGATCCACGCGATCACTGTAAGCGGTTTCTGGGAGAACCGCCGACTGCTGCAGCCGAGGACGGGCCAGAGCATCGATCGACAGCGTAGACTGGACGACTGGACACCGGAGCTGGACACAAGCTGTATCACGCACCCACACTCACAAGACTCACTGGTTGAAACCTAGCGGTGGTAACGACCCCAGTGACGTCTCATATACACTTATCCTTTGCCTGGTCACTGGCGAGTGACTGAAGACCCCCTGCCCCACACATACACTGATTCGACGACGATGGAGGTGATCAAAGGGTCAGCTGCCATCTGCATCACCTTCATGTGCTTGTACATGTGGTACATGGACACATTCTTTCAGGTATCTGATCCTTCACCACCGTATCACATTCCTGTTGCGCCCTGGTCTGTCGGAGGACAGCCAGGGTCAGAAGAGCTTCGGGGACGTCACGGACGTGACCTCCACCTCATTGATCACCACGACTATAGCGATAACACATGGTGGCGAGTGACACGTGATCTGACACGACATGTCACTAATCAATCGTGCTATGTGTGTAGTTTGATGCCACACAGCTCACATGAAGATACTCTGTTCGCTCCTTATCCTCTCTCGATCAATCACACACTATTGACAATGATAAAGTGGACAGTGGCCGTCTGTCACGGCGTACCCCTGGCTGGGGTTGAGACCCAACGTGACCTTCCTTCAGAAATCCAAGAAATTTCTCTAGAGACACTAATACTACTATGGTACAGAAAAATGTTGTTTTTCGGCTCAGAGATCTATCTAATTTTTTTTCCATTCCACAGTTGTGCTTCCATTCCCCAGTCACAGAACACACACGGTATAATTTGGGACACACATCTGGGTGTAACATTACTCTCAAGGTAGCATGTGGGTTAGCAAATTGTGAAAACAGGGCTGATAAATTTACTTTTCTCCAGTTATAGTCCTTTACAATCTCACGGCATTACTAGGTACACCATCCCCACTGACACATTATGATGGTAAGACCTCATATTTTTATTTTATTTTATTTTATTTTATGTTATTTTATTTTATTTTATTTTTAATGTTACTACCACATATAATGCCACCGTAGCTCTAACTCCTTCTGATTATGGGTATGGCTGTTCTACAGATATGGTGTGGACGTGTGGTCAACATTCTTATTTGTATTTCCCAGCATGATGGGCAGGTACATGTCACCTCTCTTATTCGGTTCCAGCTATCTCCAAATTGACCATCAGCCCAGTTATGTCACCGCCTCACACCTGTGTAAAACGGGATCGGATTTCAGGTGGCCATAAGTTTGTAATCAGTATTATTCCCATGTACGGCCCTGCTCGTTTAGCTTGGTACATAGAAGAACTTTCTGTGGAGCTAGAGAATATCACTGTGTCTGTTGAACAGGGGTTTAATGACCAGTGAGATGAAAGCTCTCTGCACTGTCGCATTACAGAATAGGGCAGCTTTAGATCTCCTATTGGCCAAAAAGGGAGGTGTCTGTCATCTTATTGGCGACCAGTGTTGTACCTATGTACCTGATGTTTCCACAATCAGTTTGATCACCCTAGACGAGTCCTACATGAGGAAAACACTGCATACACTACAACAGGCTGGGATTTTTGGGGCTGGCTGCTGTCTGGGGGATGGAAGGCAATGTTGATGAAAATTATTGCTGTGATTTTTGGTGTGTTTGTATTACTCCTCGTATTATCCTGTTGCATCATTCCAATAATACGTTGAATGATTAGCAGTGTGATTGGTACTTTTAGTATGGTATAGCATGAAGTGATTGATGATTATGATTTTGATGACTTAGATGATCTTGATGATGATTTGATGGTGTATGAAGAAAGCAACGTGTAATCCTGTCAAATTAACAAAAATTGTGAAGCTGGAAATTACTGTTCTGACTGATGTCCAAAAGCAGATAGATCATGGGTGGATGTTTATAGTATTTTTTCCATAGTATTTTGCTGTTTGTCGTCCAATGTCCTCCAACATTATCAAAAATATTGATTGGTGAATGTAATCTGTCTGAAAGAAAATGTCACAATAGGTTCTTTAGTGCTGTTTTGAAGTCTGGGTTGTATCATGATTATTGCAGAGAGATCAGACGGCAGAGACCCACCTCTCTGACATCTTGTACATTGAACAAAGCATACTCTAAATTTATGAAATGGCCAATCTTACCAAAGGTTAAAGAAACTTTAAAATTATAAACAGGATTTCTCCTGTGGTAGAATTCCTTAACAAAAGATTGAAGTTTGAGGTGGATCAATGCTCCTTCTGCAGTGGTAGTGATGAAACCTTAGAACACTTATTTTTCTTATGTCCTGCATCAAACTGTTTTTGGTCAGACATAAAAATATTTGGATTTCACTAAAAATTAATGATATTCCATGTTTTGAATTGTATCATATTATTTTTTATGTAGATAATGTGGCCTCATCTGTTTCAGATATCATTAACATAATTTTATTATTGGGTATATTGGGTCATATCCACTGTGAGAAATGGAGAAATAACAAACCCTCCTTTTCTGGATTTACAAATTTAAAATGTTTTTCTTGTCCCTTAGAAAATTTGAAAAAAAAAAATCCAAAACTGCAATGAAAATAAGCCAGAACAATGCTCGTTATTTATTATTTCAGTTTAAAGAATCTTCTCTTTTGCATCTCTGCTCCTATACATTTATTAAAAATGCCTACTTATTTGCACTGTATTGTATTTGAATGTGTTTTTGCTTTGCCTTATATATCCCCATGATTTTTTGTACTCTAGTTTACTTACATTCATTTGTATAACTGTAAAATTATCGTCATTGAGAGTTTGTACTTTTCACTAGTTCAATTTAAAAAAAAAAAAAAAAAGTTAACCACCAGTTACAAAATTTGGCATATACCAATCCAGGCTCTGACATAAACCACTGCTAAATGGTACATGGCAGAACCGCACTGCCATATGCCACTGACCCCTAGTGTCATGCCAAAAGCCAATTTGGGAACTCGGCCCTGCTGTTCTTTTGTCAAGTGTGCTTCTACAAAGTGAGTGTAGTTTCTCCCACAGACGAGCCCCCACTTGTCACAACCCAGCTCTAAGGTTGTGGCAAAAATGGAGACGGAGGAGGTGGTAAAGATGTAACAAAGGTTTATTAAATCAAACTAACAGTAATCAAAATACAATGTGCTACACTCTCAAAAACAGAGGTACCAGCTTGAACTTAAAAAGGTACACATGCTTGTCGCTGGGGGTGTACTTTTTTGAGAGACATTTCTGTCCCCTTTCGAAATGGTCCATTTTTGTACCTTAATAGAAAGAAAACTCTTGTATAGTTGATAATGCCATGATGTTTAAAGTTTGAACCAGTGGCCTTACTGAGAAAAACAAAACGGCATAGGCAAGGTACGACATCAAGACATGGAGGTGTGAATGAAAACTTGATAAAACAGAGATTATGGCAATAATCACAGGTTCTAATAAGATAAATAAATTATTAGGCTATTATCATTGAGCTAATTGGGCTATTAAATTAAAACACAAATTATTATTAAATATAATATAGAGTCATTACAGTATGATATATAATAAATAATGTGCTAAGCCTAATGTTTGAACTATAATTAGTCCTACTGTTCAGTTCTCCTAGCCTATAGCCTATTCTCATGGTCTACACACATTTTTTAATGCTGCAGGGTACCTTATAGTACAAATTTGTACCCTACATAACTTTAGACCCTTTTTCATGGCCTAAAGGTGCAATTCTGACCTCCTGAAGACCAATATTGTACTTTTGAGAGAACATTCTTAAAAAATGTACTTATAGGTACATAAATGTTCTGTTCTTGTACCTCTATTTTTGAGAGTGTACAACACAAAACCCCAGTCGAGAGGAGCATGAGGACCAGAGCAGGGCAGAGCAGGACCAGACCAGACCGGGCCAGACCAGAGAGTCCATGTTGACCTGCTTAAATAGGCCCGTCACAGGTGCAACCAATCAGGACATCTCCACCTGGAAAAGAAGTTGACAGTGCCCCTAGTGCCCAGAAAGATGCAGGGCCGTCACACACCATAATGTCCAATACTCACCACAGTCGCCATAACCTCTTGTAGGCTGGGGTCATACTCATTTGCAGGGTCTTGGCACCAACCTCGGCTACCCAAGGGCCCATAGGTCAGCATCCTCTGTGTGGGGTAGTTGGAGGAGGCTGACAGCTCTGAATGCTCCTCCTCTGATCACACCTGTAGACTCTGCAACACTGTCCTCACCTCCCAGCTCTGGTGCCATGTCTGTCACTGCCTCTGCTGGTCCTGGTCCTCTCTCTGGTCTTCTGGATCCATGCCCACAGCTCTGACATCAGATGGGGGTCGACACGCAAGACTGACATCCTCACTTCTGTCACTGTCTGAACCCCCCTGTCCATTCGTCCCCTTGTGGAACGCTGTCTTGCTCTCTTTTGTGTCTTATTTCTGTCGTTTTTACCCCTTGGTTCAGGGGTATTGTAATCCTTCTGCCGTTTGTCCGCCTGTCCGTCCGTTCATCTGACTAACGGACAGGTGGCAGTACATTGGCAGATTGGGACTTTGGCTGTCAATAGTGAATAAACGAAAGAACCACAGAGCATATATGTTACCTTGTTGTGATCTTAGTTATGCTGGCAAAATACTACAACGCCATTTCAGCCGAAATGACCCGAATTTCGTTACATCAAAACGCAATTACTTTCTTCAGCAGGACCGTTGTGCGTAGACCGCTTAGGGACTGTCTACAAAGTGCTCAAACGCAAATAGTGGGAAATACGCTTTTGCTGAAGGAGGGACATTTTAACTTTATCTTGCTCAGTAGCTCCGCCCACAAGGGGAGAGGAGGCTCCATATTCACAGACTGGTGTCCTTAGGTGCCCTTATCATGGTCTGTGAATATGGAGCCTCCTCTCCCATTGTGGGCGGCGCTATTGAGCAAGAAATAATTAAAATGTCCCTCCTTCAGCAAAAACGTATTTCCCACTATTTGCGTTTGAGACGAACGTTAGTGTTCGTCTGCCCGTCCATTCAACGACATAATCACATTATCTGAAGAACGCACTGACATATCTTCACCAAATTTATACTGTGGCTACATCTTGGCATGGAGCAGAAGCCAACTGAAAACAGGTGACCGTGACCTGACCTACTTGGCCTTGTGCAGTTATACTTTCAAATATAAATATGTATGTAATAAGTTTTACACAAAGACAATAAAATCTATATTATAGGGCAGTAACTTTCAACACAATCTTACACTATATTTGGCCCAGGGGTATTACAAGTGCGC
Organism: Sphaeramia orbicularis; assembly: GCF_902148855.1. Lineage (NCBI taxonomy): Eukaryota > Metazoa > Chordata > Actinopteri > Kurtiformes > Apogonidae > Sphaeramia > Sphaeramia orbicularis. The sequence goes on along the minus strand of NC_043975.1, from coordinate 37,985,294 downwards.
AGCACGTTATGTTCTGCTTTTAAGTCAGATTTGTCAAGAGGCAGTGTAGCGGCTAATTGTCATCAAAATTAAATCAACTGAAAGGTGACTGAACTTAAGACTGTAACAGAACTCAAATAACCACTAGATGCATCATGGGTTTGTGGTTTACGCAGTCAAAAACACAATGTCCATATCATAGATGTAGTTCAAGTAGTTTATTTTCAGGATTTTGCAGGCAAACAACAGCTGAGGCCTTTTGTGCTGTCTCTCCTGTTCATCCTGTCTGATCGTCTGTGTGTCTGGTAAAAAACCATAGGCCCACACAGGTGCATGCTGGTCTAACTTTGTGCTCCCTATTTACACCCAGGTGCCCACGGTCTAAACCAAGAAGAAAACACAAAACAAAAAAGTGCTAAATACCAAAGGATGAAAACAATAACCATTAAAAATATATATATAAATAAATAAACAAACAGAAAATAAACAAATCAAAATAAACAATTAGCACAAAAAAAAAAAAAAACTAAATTAGCAAACAAAAAAGGTAAATTAACTTTAAACAAAAAAAATAAACCGACAAATAGCTCCTACAGGCAGACTATCACATGGTAGCACTAGATTTCTGTGCAGTACTCGGCTCTTGCCTCCTCCCTCTGCTGCGATCTCACACACAGGACTAACATTGCCCCTTCTCTCTAAGACAACATGCACTTTACTTTCCTAAAACGAGTGCAGCTTACCAGGGCCACCTCTTTCTGACAACTTACAAACAGCACCCGTCACCCAGGTTGAAGTTCAGCTTCGCAGACTCTTTTGTCATAGACTCTCTTACCACTGTCAGCTTCTCAAGCGGCTGTTCTGGAAGCAGTCTCATAGGCTTGCTGCATTCTAGTCTACCAGTTCTGAACATAAACTGCATAATTCTCTTGTGTCTCAATGGGTTGTAGGTTGAAGAGGAGATCTGTTGCCGAGGCCGACGGTAGGGATGGGCAGGGGTAGGCTCAGCCCAACCAAATGTCTGTCTTGCCCACCCAATCGAAAATTAAGGGAAAACGTTTATCCAATAGAAAAACACAACAGACTACACTACTATTGGCTCTTATTTGCGATTGGATGGGCAGCCTACAGCCCGCCCTATTCCGTCAGTGATTGGTTGTCATTATTGTTTTGCATTTCCTGAGCGCTTCATTCGCTCGTACCCCGGCTCACAGTCCGTTTCTGGGCTGCAGGGAGTGAAACGTCCCTCTTTGGTCTCTCCTGCGCCTATTGAGGTCACTGCTGCACCTGTCGGGGTTTCTGTTTAATACCGCGATTCTTTCTATCGGAGTTTCACTGTATCTGTGGCTTGTTGACGTGCTCTTGGGCAGAGCATCCTTTCTGGGCTCCTGCAGAGCAGCCGGCCCGGTTCGGCGGACACTCGCATCACGTTATGTACGCACACACTGACTACAACAATGCCAATAAAACACACACATTGGGCAACACAGCGGCAGTAAAACACACACAGGGTCTCTCAACCGTCGCCCAAGGAAGGGACAAAAACTGAGTGAGGGGCAAATGATCTCAGTCACTAAATTATATGAATTATTCTAATAATTTTGTCCTGTTGGTTTATATGTATATAGTTCTGACATTTGAGTCTAAAGTTCAGGGTTTTAGAAGGAAAAGAAAAATATGTTGTTCTCGTTGTCATTTGTCACTTTTCAGATTGAATTTGAATAAGACTTTTTTGGTGTGTGAAATATGAAAAAAAAAAAAATTTAGTTAGTTTTTATTTATTTATTTATTTTTTTTTTTTTTTTTTTTTTTTGGTTTTTTTGTTTGTTTGTTTGTTTGTTTTTTGTTTTTTAACTTATGGCCAAGTTTAAGTTGTCTGTGCGGTTGTTCTATTGTGCCACTTTTCAGTCTGAGTTTGAACAAGAGTAGACTACCTTCATTTTGTATAAATTCTGGTCACAGTGAGAATAATTCTTTTTATTAGTATTTAGTATTCATTCTTTTATTTTTGAAGCTCATCCAATGAAAATAAATATGCACTAAGGACTTTTAAAATCATTTTTATTTTATATTAAAGAGTAAATGAACACAGATGAGCTGCCAGACAACTGAATTCCTCTTTGGGGATCAATAAAGAGATTCTTATACTTAAATAAACCCCCAAACCGCTTCTTTTCGGTGCCGTCAGGACTGCAATTCAAATTGCCAGTCTTCAGGACACTATCGGCTTTGCTATGGTCTGTACACACCAACCAAGTTGCCCACCTGATATTTCAACCAGCCCATCCTAATATGACAGACTAGAACCGGCCCTATCTGTTGCCAGACGGGGTGAACGGTCCAAGCTCAACCCTCAAAAGAGGATTATTATATCAAACTTAAATAAAATTGCAGAAAAAGTGACTTTTTCAGTTAAATTTATCATTAACAGAACATAAACCAAGCTTTTCCATCCACTGTCATTGATCAAACTCCATGGGCTTTTACTGGTGAATCGATGTTATAGATGATGTCAAATGTCATACCTGATGACCATGAAAAGATGACAAACTGCCTTTTACATCGGTTACTTACATGTATTAATAGGTTTAAAGCAACAGGTATGAAACAGTTAAGACCAGTAGATGATTTTGGTCGGTGATGGATGTTTGGGTCTTTATGGGTTAATTTAGAGTTTCACTTGAGCCACATCATCAACACCTGCTTTTTACAAAAATGTAAGGTATCACAGTAATGACTGAGATAAAAGCAGAAGACAGTCTATGACGACTAATTCTATGCTTGGTGTCTGTTAATTTGCAATACCAGACTCCAGTCTAGTGTGATGGTTGTGCGTAATTACGCACGCAAATTAGAAAAACTCAGACAAAAATAAGGTATTTTTTTGCTTCAAATGGGCTTTATTTCTTTACTCAGGAGATAAGAGCATTTTGTGAATGAATCTCCGAAGGATTTCGCCCCTGGATTTAGTGGTACTGCTTTCCCAGGGCAGACACGACCACAGCCAGGAACTTCTGGAAGGTGGCCTGGATCTCGGGGGTGAAAGCGCTGCCCATCTTAGCGGCAATGACGATGGTCAGGCAGTCAGCCAGCAGCTATGAGACAATCCAAAAAATAAATAAATAAATGAATATTCAGGGTCAAATATACTACACACTGATATCTCCAGCTCTAGGCTGTACACTGTGGATTATAGCACTAAAGACAGGGAGACGCTTGAGACTTTTCAGAGATGAAGTGAAATTCAGACTTTACCCTGAAGTTGTCGGGGTCGATGTGCAGCTTCTCGGAGTGCATGACGCTCAACTCGGCATAGGTGGCCTTGATGTTATCCATGTTCTTCACAGCGCGATCCAGACCGTGCAGCACCTTGATTCCGTGGGCTGCGAGGTTCGGGTTGGTCTGGATGGCCTCAGCATTGTAGAGGTTTCCGAAGCCACCGAAGTACCTCTGAGTCCAGGGGTACACGATCAGACATCTGCAAGAGAAGAGATGGGTCAAAACACTGGATTAGCACAGTTTTAGTTTAACCATGAGCGTTATTGTTGTAGATCCTCAGAAGTGAGAGATGCTGTACCTGCACAGAGCCTTGGGGCCGATATCGTCATAGTCCAGGCTGGCAAAGATGCTGTTGATGATGCTGCGCTCCTGTTCGGACCACACAACCATGGTGTCTCTTGATAGGTTTTTGTTTCAGGCTTGAAAAAAAAAGGCTGAATGGTTTCTTCAGTTCGAGCCTGGTCTATTTAAGTGTCTCAACGCTGGCCCTTCGCCCTTCAGCAGAGAGCTGTGATAGGCTGGAGATGAAGAGTGTCAGATAAACTCCAGACTTCTCCAGAAGATTCTAGATGTTTTGCAAATTGATTCAACAATTTTAGTAATTTAAAAAGAGATGCAATACACCGAATTTTGAGGAATAGTTCCAACAAATAATGCTTTAAATTGTTAAATCCATAGGAGGAGAGTAGAGGGTAAAATCTGGCAATTAATTTGATCTTTAGGGTTAGAAAACTGGTTAGAACTCTGCACAAAGCGAAAGCAAAGCAATGCAACATATTATTTACAATTTAACCTAGTTTCCAAATAAAATTTTCTCTCTATTTAACCTTTCTTAAGTGATTTATTATCATTTATTATAATATTATCCTGCGTAATTTGCCATTTTCCAGTGTGCATTACTGATCCTGAGTGCTGATTTCGTTTCATGTATATATTACATGTAATGACAATAAAGTGAACATTGAACCTTGAAAATCATATATTTTCCTAAGGCTAAAGACGTTCATTTTGTCTTCTGTTAATGTAAATATACTATTTTCTTTTGTTCAGACAAGGTATAGTTTTTAGATGTTACCTGCTTGACAGTTTCGACTGTGACTCCAGTCTTCCTCAGAAGCGTCATCCGACGTGCTGCTGACGTATTTATTTATGTATTTTCCTATATTTAATCAACTAATCATATAGATGTTCAGAAAAGTTCATATAAAAGTTGAGCGTTATTATATTCAAAACAGAGAAAACTGACAAAAAAAGTGACTTTTTCCCTCAAATATATCATTAACTGAACATAAAATCAGCGTCTCCATCCACTGTCATTTTTGAAACTCCATGGGTTTTACTGGTGAAGCATTATCTGACAACCATGAAAAGATGACAAAGTGTATTTTATACTAATTATTTACTATGTATTTATAGGATTAGTGGACCATCAGGTTTTAAACAGTTTATATCAGTAGATGGTCTTGGTCGATGGTGGATGTTTGGGTCTTTATGGGTTAAATCAATCAAACTCAGTTTCAGAATAAAGACAAGGTACACATTACAGATTAGGACTACATCTTTTTAATTGTTAAGACACTGTGACAGTATTTGGAAGTTTGTTCTTTTCGGGAATATAACTTAATCCTGGCCTGTATGTATTATTATGATAATTTATCAGGAAAATACAGGATTATGGGAATATGAAGATGAGAAATCATATTCATATAATAAAAAAAGATCAGCTCAATTTGGGTTTCATTGGTAATTTTACACTGGTCTGTCTCTCTTTTTTGTTTTTTTTTAAAGAAATGATCTGCTTCTGAGATTGAATGTGCTAAATGTTACATATTTTAATCAGATTCATTGGAAAGTAAATGACAGAAGTGCTGGTTTGTTGACGTTTTCAATGTATACGATAAAGTGTTATTACACATATATATATTGGTTTATGTACATTTATATAATAGATTCATAAATCTGCCATTAGATAGAACCTGTAAAGTGAATGTATTGTAATGTGCAGACAGTGGTTTGAAGTAGACGGTAGCTCTGAGACAAATATACCTTTGGAGTAAAACCCATTGTATGTATCTTTATTTAGGCGGGACAGCGCACATTAATGAACACATTTATACATTCTATTTCAGTATAAACATGTAAATATGCCGGAGTAAGAGCCGATGCTAATTTTCATCCGCAGTCCCCACTTAATAAATAACAGAGATCCGCGCAATATAACACAAAACAAACTACTAATTCTCTCATTAATTCTCAAATTTCCCATTTTGACCCAAGACTGCATTTTGGAAACTTCAACCAACCAGCCTTTTTGACTTGGTTTTTCTTCATCAATGACTCACACGTGGTAAAATTTCACTACTTTTATTCTGGATGCATTTTACTTGTAGACCAGTGTTATTTGATAGTGAGAGAATTAAATTTATTAAATTCAGTTTTCCAATGATTGCCTTAATGTTGCTGAGTCGGTTTGACTTGTGCAGGGTGTTATCTCTAAAAACCACACCGGGGTTATCTGGAGCAGCGCCCCCTCCACCCAAGCACCCAGTGCCCAAATACTACGCATGCGATTAAAGAAATCCTTGAGCTCGGCGATAAATATTATATGCAAAATTTCCTCCCACTGATAGGAAATCTAGCTAAATGGCGGTGGAGATAAAATAATGCTGAATGCTCTGGGGCAAAAAGGACTACATGGTACAATTCCGGAATCCACATTCCCCAAGGTGGTGGTTATTCTGTGAACTGGAAATAAGAGAAGTGAATTAATAAAAATGTGATCTGATAAAGTAATATTTAGTGCATGAAGACTCCAAAAAATAGGTGTCACCTCAGCCTAAATAAACATGTTCCTCTCGCCTTCATACCTCTTCTTTTACTCCCTCAATACTGTCAGATTTAGCTTGGAATGGTATTTATTATCCCGTCTTTATTATTATTATTATTATTATTATTATTATTATTATTATTATTATTATTATTATTATTATTATTATTAAAATACAAGAAAATACTGGTTATTAAATGGTTATGTTACATAACATGCTGTCCTAAATGTCATATTGTCTGCATAAAAATTCATAACACTCTAAGAGCAAAGGCTTGACGCACTTTTATATAGAAACTCTTTTTTCTGTGAAATACTGTCTTTTTTTTAATGGTGTCCACATATTTCCAGTTTATTCTTAATGTATCTTACCACATAAATATACATAATATATATAAATATACATAATAATAATAATAATAATAATAATTATTATTATTATTATTATTATTATTAACAACTCATAAAGACCCAAACACCCACCATCGACCAAAAGCATCTACTGATCTAAAATGTTTAAAACCTCTTGATCCACTAATCCTATCAATATATGTAAATAATCGGTGTAAAATGCAGTTTATCACCTTTTCATGGTCATCAGATTTTGACATCACATGTGGACGTTGAGAGACTTCGTAGTGAACGTGGAAACACTGCTATCTTCTACAACTTTGATTCACCAGTAAAACCCATTGAAACTGATAAATGACAGTGGATGGAGACTTATGATATTATGTTTAGCAAATGATACCTTTGCTGAAAAAGTCAGTTTTTCTTCACTTTTTTCTGATTTGATCTAAAAACCTTTGAATTTATTCTGAGCTTTAATGAATCGGTGAATCAAATATAGGAAAATACATAATTTACACTGAGAAAACTTAAAACAAAGAGACTAATATTACAATAAATGGTGATAAATCACTTCATCAAAGGTCAAATTTACAGAAAAATCCATTTGGGAACTGCAACTTAAGTACCACTGGGTTTTTATGGGTTAATTTATGTAGTCATTAAAACCTGTGCTGAAGCAACAAACATAATGGTGGTCTCAGACTTTCACACAACTCATCTGTAGGGTCTTTGTATTTCGTATGGACATGTGTTATGTGTGAATGACAGTATTTGATAGAGGGTGGGCGGGGGGGGGGGGGGGGGGTCGGAATTCCCACAGAAAGAGCAGGATGCAGCTCAGAGAGGACAGGGGTTGGACTGAGGTAGAAGTTTTGTCATGGGTAATGCGGCGTCACTACTGTCTGTCACTGCTGTTGGATGTAAGTAACTTTAGTCATCAGTCCATGCCTGTTTTTCATGTGAAGAGAACAACTGTTAGTCAATAAAAATGGAAAAGTTTGTACATCATTTTTATTTCCTCGATGCACAATCTGCGTGTTCATATTAACATGATATTTCTTAGTTGTAACTGAGAGGCATTGCGCATTATTTATTTTATTTTATTTTGTTTTTATTCATTTTCTGAACCCGTTTTATCTTCAGTTTTATCCACCAGTTCATCACAGGGATGACATAAAGAGGCGGACAACCAATAATTCTCACATTCACACCTATGGGTTAATTTAATTTAATTTAATTTAATTTAATTTAATTTAATTTAATTTAATTTATGCAATAGAATAGTGACTACTAAAAAAAGCATCTGGACATTCATGAAGCCGACACTCCTTTTCTTATTCAACACTGGACAAAAATGGACTAAAATTGGAGTCTCTATTTTTTCTGTTTTTAAGAAATCATATATATTTAGCTGACATAAGGCGTGACATCCATTCATTCATTATCTGAACCCGCTTTATCCTCACTAGGGTCACGGGGGTCCCTTGGAGCCTATCCCAGCTACTTACGGGCGAGGCGTGACTTGTCTTTATTATTTTATTTTCCTTTCTTTCTTCCTTTTTTTCTTTTATAAATTTGATTTTTATTTGGTTACTGATGTTAATATGAGCTCGATTTTTGAAAGAAGAATATTATATCGGCTATTACATAGGCTATATATTTGAGATTATAACTTAGCATGATATTGACAACTCTAAAAAGGATTTTTTAAAAATTGTGATATGGGGAGGTGTCCACACGTTTTCATTTCATTGTCTGTTCAAGCTCATTTCAATGATTTTTGAAGAGATAGAACAGATACAACAGCGTGTCACACAAATACATATACGCGTTTTCTTTTCTTTTCTTTTCTTTTTTCTTTTTTTTTTTTTTTTTTTTTTTTTTGCCCATTTCACCTCTTTCCCCTCATTTTTACCATATTGTTTCATGCCCAAACCGAACCAGACCATGTCATTGCATAGATGCATGTCGACGATTCAGTGCGTCACGAAATGACGCACAGAAGAGATGCTGAGTTCGTCAAAATGTAACGCCCTAAATAATGTGTGGATCTACTGATACTGTCCCACCCCAAGAACTCGGGATATCTATGAAAAGATTACAGCAAAAACGGGCGGGGAAACGTTTGCTTTTGTATTAAACATACATGGAAGAAATATCAAAATAAATGAATGTGTGTAAAACACGTCCTCCAGTTGATAAAAGGGCATAAAAAAGAGCACAAACATATGTGAAAGAAGGCTGAACAGTCCAAATTCGCAGGTAGTGCCGTATACACCCACATTTGCACGATAATAGTACCAATATGGCTGTGGTTTATACAATGGCATAGACATGACCGCACTGGATTTCACATCATGAAGTTAAAAAGAAAAAAAAGAAGTAGAGTATAGTCATTGTTGTTTAATGTGACATTGTGGGATATGTGACTATATATCATGCATGTACAAATAAGCACATACATACATACATACATATGTATATGTATACATACATGAATACATGTGTATGTAAGTAAGTAAGTAACTAAGTAAATAAATAAATAAATAAAATTTATACAAAAACTCTAGTAATGTCATTGCAAAAACTTGTGACGACCACTGTGGCTTGTGTGGGCCTCTGCTGAACTTTGAGGGTGTTCTGGGGTTATTTAAGGTCACTGAAGGTGACTGAAAGCTAGAAAAGACTGACAACAACAACATTTTGATCAGAAACATCAGTCAAACCTGTTATGGAATATGCCTTTGTGGTGCAGAGCTACATCTGCTACAAAAGCGTCAGAGATTTTCGTTTGTGTGTGAAATACTTTACAAATAAACCTCTTTAAGACTTTATGTCTTTAAAGATGGCCATTCACTATCACCATCAATATTTGAAAATTTCTCTGCTCTGATCTTGAATCATTATCTGACCTTGGAGTGCCTAGTATCAAGACTGACATTGATTGACACAAAGATGCATGTCTTTCTGTGTGTGCATTAATATGTGACACACACACACATAAAATAAATAAATAAAATTTATACAAAAACTCTAGTAATGTTGTTACAACTCCATTGTTGGTGTGTGAAAAGGAGACGTTATCCCGACGATCAAAATGAAGATGGAGTCAGTGTAGGTGTGAAACAAGTGGCAAAGGTTTATTGAACAAAAAAAACTAACAAAGGATCACTGATGTGGAGGAGGAAGGGACAAGGGGGTTGTGCCAACCAAAATCAGATAAATACAATAAAACTGTGCCTAATCTGGTCCTACCCTTAAAACAGAACTCAAACAAAAACCTGACTCCTACCTAAAAAAGAACTTAACCAAAAGATAAATACAGAAGTGGCACCAACCCTATAACCTGATGTGTCTAGACAATAGTGATCTACATGAAGCAAAGAATGTACAGGGTACCCCAACTTACCTATGCCCATAACCTCACTCCACAAATAACTGACATTAACTCAGTGTGAGACAAGCTGAACACCAGCACCAGCAACTCCAACAGGAAGACAGAGAGCAGTCACTGCAGGCATGGTCCTTTTATAGAGGGGCCCTGGGATGTGATTGGCCACCACTACTTTCCACAGGTGCAGGCCAATCAGTCTGATGGCACCTGGAGAGATGATAGATGAGGGGAGAGAAAGGACCAGGAGGGGAAAAACACCCACAAACACCCCTGCACTGCATCGCTGCCTGGCATGTAACAAATGTCATTGCAAAAACTTGTGGCGACCACTGTGGCTTGTGTGGGCCTCTGCTGAACTTTGAGGGTGTTCTGGGGTTATTTAAGGTCACTGAAGGTGACTGAAAGCAAAAACAGACTGACAACAACAACAACATTTTGATCAGAAACATCAGTCAATCCTGTTACAGAATATGCCTCTGCGGTGCAGAACTATGTGTACTACAAAAACTTAAGTGATTTTCATTTGTGTGTGAAATACTTTACAAATAAATCTCCTTAAGGCTTCATGTCTTTAAAGATGGCCACTCACTATCACCGTCAATATTTGAACATTTCTCTGCTCTGATCTTGAATCATTATCTGATCTTGGAGTGCCCAATATTAAGACTGACATGGATTGACATAAAGATGCACGCCTTTCTGTATGTGCATTAATATGTAATAAATAAGTAAATACATACATAAATACATACATACATACATACATACATACATTCATACATACATACATACATACGTAAGTCAGTAAGTAAATTAATTAAGTAATGAATGAATTAATTAATTACATTTATGCAAGCAACTATAGTAATATCATTGCAAAAACATTTGGTGACCATTGTGGCTTGTGTGGGCCTCTGCTGAACTTTGAGGGTGTTCTGGGGTTATTTAAGGTCACTGAAGGTGACTGAAAGCTAGAAAAGACTGACAACAACAACAATAACAAAAAAAACAATAACAACATTTTGATCAGAAACATCAGTCAAACCTGTTATGGAATATGCCTCTGTGGTGCAGAACTATGTCTGCTACAAAAGATTAAGTGGTTTTCATTTGTGTGTGAAATACTTTACAAATAACCCTCTTTAATGCTTCATGTCTTTAAAGATGGCCACTCACTATCACCGTCAATATTTGAACATGTTTCTGCTGGGATCGTGAATCATTATCTGATCTTGGAATGCCTAGTATCAAGAAAGACATGGATTGAGACAAAGATGCAAAACTTTCTGTGTGTGCATTAATACGTAATTAATAAATAAATAAATAAATAAATAAATGTATACAAAAACTCTAGTAATGTCATTGCAAAAACTAGTGGCGACCACTGTGGCTTGTGTGGGCCTCTGCTGAACTTTGAGGGTGTTCTGGGGTTATTTAAGGTCACTGAAGGTGACTGAAAGCTAAAACAGACTGACAACAACAACAATCATATGTTGTTCAGAAACATCAGTCAAACCTTTTATGGAATATGCCTCTGTGGTGAAGAACTACATCTGCTACAAAAACTTCAGTGATTTTCATTTATGTGTGAAATACTTTACAAATCAACCTCTTTCAGGATTTTTGTCTTTAAAGATGGCCACTCACTATCACCGTCAATATTTGAACATTTCTCTGCTCTGATCTTGAATCATTATCTGATCTTGGAGTGTCTAGTATCAAGACTGACATGGATTGACACAAAGATGCACGCCTTTCTGTGTGTGCATTAATATGTAATACACACATACATACATAAGTAAGTAACTAAGTAAATTAATTAAATAATGAATGAATGAATGAATTAATTAATTAATTTATCAAATTTGTACAAAAACTCTAGTAATGTCATTACAAAAACGTGTTGCGACCACTGTGACTTTTGTGGGCCTCTGCTGAACTTTGAGGGTGTTCTGGGGTTATTTAAGGTCACTGAAGGTGACTGAAAGCTAGAACAGACTGACAACAACAATACTGTGATCAGAAACATCAGTCAAACCTTTTATGGAATATGCCTCTGTGGTGCAGAACTACGTCCTCTCTAAAAGCTTCAGTGATTTTCATTTATGTGTGAAATACTTTACAGATAAACCTCTTTGAGGCTTCATGTCTTTAAAGATGGCCACTCACTATCACCGTCAATATTTGAACATTTCTCTGCTCTGATCTTGAATCACTATCTGATCTTGGAGTGCCTACTGTCATGTTTGGCATGGATTGACACAAACATGCACACCTTTGAGTATGTGCATAAATGAATGAATGAATGAATGAATGAATCAATCAATCAATCAATCAATCAATCAATCAATCAAATTCATAGAAAAGCTCTAGTAATGTTTTTTCAAAAACTTATGGTAACCATTTCGACTTGTGTGGGCCTCTGCTGAACTTTGAGGGTGTTCTGGGGTTATTTAAGGTCACTGAAGGTGACTGAAAGCTAGAACAGACTGACAACAACAACATTGTGATCAGAAACATGAGTCAAACCTTTTATGGAATATGCCTCTGTGGTGCAGAACTACGTCTTCTATAACAGCTTCAGTGATTTTTATATATGTGTGAAATACTTTACAAATAAACCTCTTTAAGGCTTCATGTCTTTAAAGATGGCCACTCACTATCACCGTCAATATTTGAACATTTCTCTGCTCTGATCTTGAATCATTATCTGATCTTGGAGTGCCTAGTATCAAGACTGACATGGACTGAAACAAAGATGCACACCTTTCTGTATGTGCATAAATATGGAATAAATAAATAAGTAAATACATACATACATACATACATACATACATACATACATAAAATTTGTACAAAAACTCCACTAATGTCATTGCAAAAATTTGTGGCGACCATTTTGGCTTGCGTGGGCCTCTGCTGAACTTTGAGGGTGTTCTGGGGTTATTCAAGGTCACTGAAGGTGACTGAAAGCTAGAAAAGACTGACAACAACAACAACAACATTGTGATCAGAAACATCAGTCAAACCTGTTATGGAATATGCCTCTGTGGTGCAGAACTATGTCTGCTACAGAAACTTCAGAGATTTTCATTTGTGTGTGAAATAAACCTCTTTAAGGATTCCTGTCTTTAAAGATGGCCACTCACTATCACCGTCAATATTTGAACGTTTTTCTGCTCTGATCTTGAATCATTATCTGACCTTGGAGTGTATAGTATCAAGACTGACATGGATTGACGCAAAGATGCACGCTTTCCTGTATGTGCATTGATATGTAATACATACATACATACGTAAGTAAATTAATTAAGTAATGAATGAATGAATTAATTAATTAAATTGATTCAAACAACTCTAGTAATGTCATTGCAAAAACATGTGGCGACCACTTTGGCTTGTGTGGGCCTCTGCTGAACTTTGAGGGTGTTCTGGGGTTATTTAAGGTCACTGAAGGTGAATGAAAGCGAGAACAGACTGACAACAACAACAACTTTTTGATCAGAAACATCAGATGACCACTCACTGTCACCGTCAATATTTGAACATTTCTCTGCTCTGATCTTGAATCATTTTCTGATCTTGGAGTGTCTACAGTCAGGTTTGGCATGGATTGACACAAAGATGCACACCTTTGAGTATGTGCATAAGTGAATGAATCAATCAATCAATCAATCAATCAAATTTATAGAAAAGCTCTAGTAATGTTTTTTTCAAAAACTTATGGTGACCATTTTGGCTTGTGTGGGCCTCTGCTGAACTTTGAGGGTGTTCTGGGGTTATTTAAGGTCACTAAGGTGACTGAAAAAATAAACAGGAGATGGGTGGCGGCGTTCAGGACAAGCGCTCTGGCCCAACGGCGCCGCGGCACCGGACTCAGTTACAGGTCGGTGTCAGGGGCTTCTGGGAAAAAATATCAGTCACGTATCGACTTAAAACAGTGACTGAAAGCTAGAACAGACTGACAACAACAACAACATTTTGATCAGAAACATCAGTCAAACCTGTTATGGAATATGCCTTTGTGGTGCAGAACTATGTCTGCTACAAAAGCTTCAGAGATTTTAATTTGTGTGTGAAATACTTCACAAATAAACCTCTTTAAGGCTTTATGTCTTTAAAGATGGCCACTCACTATCACCGTCAATATTTGAACATTTCTCTGCTCTGACCTTGGAGTGCCCAGTATCAAGACTGACATGGATTGACACAAAGATGCATGCCTTTCTGTCTGTGCATTAATATGTGACACACACACACATTAAATAAAATTTATACAAAAACTCTAGTAATGTTGTTACAGCTCCTTTGTTGGTGTGTGAAAAGGAGACGTTACCCCGACAATCAAGATGAAGATGGAGTCAGTGTAGGTGTGAAACAAGTGGCAAAGGTTTATTGAACAAAAAAACACTAACAAAGCATCATTAATGTGGAGGAGGAAGGGACAAGGGGGTTGTGCCAACCAAAATCAGATAAATACAATAAAACTGTGCCTAATCTGGTCCTACCCTTAAAACAGAACTCAAACAAGAACCTGACTCCTATCTAAAAAAAAAGAACGTAACCAAAAGATAAATACAGAAGTGGCACCAACCCTATAACCTGATGTGTCTAGACAATAGTGATCTACATGAAGCAAAGAATGTACAGGGTACCCCAACTTACCTATGCCCATAACCTCACTCCACAAATAACTGACATTAACTCAGTGTGAGACAAGCTGAACACCAGCACCAGCAACTCCAACAGGAAGACAGAGAGCAGTCACTGCAGGCATGGTCCTTTTATAGAGGGGCCCTGGGATGTGATTGGCCACCACTACTTTCCACAGGTGCAGGCCAATCAGTCTGATGGCACCTGGAGAGATGATAGATGAGGGGAGAGAAAGGACCAGGAGGGGAAAAACACCCACAAACACCCCTGCACTGCATCGCTGCCTGGCATGTAACAAATGTCATTGCAAAAACTTGTGGCGACCACTGTGGCTTGTGTGTGCCTCTGCTGAACTTTGAGGGTGTTCTGGGGTTATTTAAGGTCACTGAAGGTGACTGAAAGCAAAAACAGACTGACAACAACAACAACATTTTGATCAGAAACATCAGTCAATCCTGTTATAGAATATGCCTCTGCGGTGCAGAACTATGTGTACTACAAAAACTTAAGTGATTTTCATTTGTGTGTGAAATACTTTACAAATAAATCTCCTTAAGGCTTCATGTCTTTAAAGATGGCCACTCACTATCACCGTCAATATTTGAACATTTCTCTGCTCTGATCTTGACTCATTATCTGATCTTGGAGTGCCTAGTATTAGGACTGACATGGATTGACACAAAGATGCACGCCTTTCTGTATGTGCATTAATATGTAATAAATAAGTAAATACATACATACATACATACATACATACATAAGTAAGTAAGTAAATTAATTAAGTAATGAATGAATTAATGAATTACATTTATGCAAAAAAAACTCTAGTAATGTCATTGCAAAAACTAGTGGCGACCACTGTGGCTTGTGTGGGCCTCTGCTGAACTTTGAGGGTGTTCTGGGGTTATTTAAGGTCACTGAAGGTGACTGAAAGCTAGAAAAGACTGACAACAACAACAATCATATGTTGTTCAGAAACATCAGTCAAACCTTTTATGGAATATGCCTCTGTGGTGCAGAACTACATCTGCCAGAAAAACTTAAGTGATTTTCATTTATGTGTGAAATACTTTACAAATCAACCTCTTTCATGATTTTTGTCTTTAAAGATGGCCACTAACAAATCAGTGTCAATATTTAAACATTTCTCTGCTCTGATCTTGAATCATTATCTGACCTTGGAGTGTCTAGTATCAAGACTGACATGGACTGACGCAAAGATGCACGCCTTTCTGTGTGTCCATTAATATGCAATAAATACATACATACATACATACATACATACGTAAGTAAGTAACTAAGTAAATTGATTAAATAAATAAATAATGAATGAATGAATGAATTAATTAATTAATTAATTAATTAATTAATTAATTAATTAATTAATTAATCAAATTTGTACAAAAACTCTAGTAATGTCATTGCAAAAACGTGTTGCGACCATTTTGACTTGTGTGGGCCTCTGCTGAACTTTGAGGGTGTTCTGGGGTTATTTAAGGTCACTGAAGGTGACTGAAAGCTAGAACAGACTGACAACAACAGCAACATTGTGATTAGAATCATCAGTCAAACCTGTTATGAAATATGCCTCTGTGGTGCAGAACTACGTCCTCTATAAAAGCTTCAGTGATTTTCATTTATGTGTGAAATACTTTACAAATAAACCTCTTTGAGGCTTCATGTCTTTAAAGATGGCCACTCACTATCACCGTCAATATTTGAACATTTCTCTGCTCTGATCTTGAATCATTATCTGATCTCGGAGTGCCTACTGTCATGTTTGGCATGGATTGACACAAAGATGCACACATTTGAGTTTGTGCACAAATGAATGAATGAATCAATCAATCAATCAACAAAATTCATAGAAAAGCTCTAGTAATGTTTTTTTCAAAAACTTATGGTAACCATTTCAACTTTTGTGGGCCTCTGCTGAACTTTGAGGGTGTTTTGGGGTTATTTAAGGTCACTGAAGGTGACTGAAAGCTAGAACAGACTGACAACAACAACAACAACATTTTGATTAGAAACATCAGTCAAACCTTTTATGGAACATGCCTCTGTGGTGAAGAACTACGTCTTCTATAACAGCTTCAGAGATTTTCATTTGTGTGTGAAATAAACCTCTTTAAGGATTCATGTCTTTAAAGATGGCCACTCACTATCACCATCAATATTTGAAAATTTCTCTGCTCTGACCTTGGAGTGCCTAGCATCAAGACTGACATGGATTGACACAAAGATGCACGCCTTTCTGAGTGTGCATTTATATGTAATAAATAAGCAACTACATATGTACATTCATACATACATACATACATACATACATACGTACGTAAGTAAGTAAGTAAGTAAGTAAGAAAGTAAATCAATTAAGCAATGAATGAAAAAATGAATCAATTAATCAAATTCATGCCAACAACTCTAGTAATGTCATTTCAAAAACGTGTGGCGACCACTGTGGGTTGTATAGGCCTCTGCTGAACTTTGAGGGTGTTCTGGGGTTATTTAAGGTCACTGAAGATGACTGAAAGCTAGAACAGACTGACAACAACAGCAACATTGTGATCAGAAACATCAGTCAAACCCGTTATGGAATATGCCTCTGTGGTGCAGAACTACGTCCTCTATAAAAGCTTCAGTGATTTTCATTTGTGTGTGAAATACTTTACAAATAAACCGCTTTAAGGATTCATGTCTTTAAAGATGGCCACTCACTATCACTGTCAATATTTGAACATTTTTCTCCTCTGATCTTGAATCATTATCTGATCTTGGAGTGTCTAGTATCAAGACTGACATGGATTGACGCAAAGATGCACGCTTTCCTGTATGTGCATTAATATGTAATACATACATACATACATACATACATACATACATAAGTAAGTAAGTAAATTAATTAAGTAATGAATGAATGAATGAATTAATTAAATTTATGCAAACAACTCTAGTAATGTTTTTTCAAAACCTTATGGCAACCATTTTGACTTGTGTGGGCCACTGCTGAACTTTGAGGGTGTTCTGGGGTTATTTAAGGTCACTGAAGGTGACTGAAAGCTAGAACAGACTGACAACAACAACAACAATCACATTTTGATCAGAAACATCAGTCAAAACTTTTATGGAACATGCCTCTGTGGTGCAGTATGACGTCTTCTACAAAAGCTTCAGAGATTTTCATTTGTGTGTGAAATACTTTACAAATCAACCTCTTTCAGTATTTTTGTCTTTAAAGATAGCCACTCACAATCACTGTCAATATTTGAAAATATCTCTGCTCTGATCTTGAATCATTATCTGATCTTGGAGTGTCTAGTATCAAGACTGACATGGACTGACGCAAAGATGCACGCCTTTCTGTGTGTGCATTAATATGTAATAAATAAATAAATAAATACATACATACATTCACACATACATACATACAAACATAAAATGTATACAAAAACTGTCAAAAAACTTGTGATTACCATTTTGGCTTGTGTGGGCCTCTGCTGAACTTTGAGGGTGTTCTGGGGTTATTTAAGGTCACTGAAGGTGACTGAAAGCTTGAACAGACTGACAACAACAATATTTTGATTAGAAACATCAGTCAAACCTTTTATGGAAGATTCCTCTGTGGTGCAAAACTATGTCTTCTGCAAACGTTTCAGAGATTTTCATTTGTGTGGGAAATACTTTACAAAAAAACCTCGTTAAGGCTTCATGTCTTTAAAGATGGCCACTCACTATCACCGTCAATATTTGAACATTTTTCTGTTCTGATCTTGAATCATTATCTGGTCTTGGAGTGCCTAGTATTAAGACTGACATGGGCTGACACAAAGATGCACGCCTTTCTATGTGTGAATTAATATGTTACAAATAAGTAAATATATACATACATTCATACATACATATGTAAGTAAGTAAGTAAGTAAGTAAATTAATTAAATAATGAACAAATGAATTAATTAATTAATCAAATTTCTGCAAAAACTCTAGTAATGTCATTGCCAAAATGTGTGGTGACCACTGTGGCTTGTATGGGCCTCTGCTGAACTTTGAAGGTGTTCTGGGGTTATTTAAGGTCACTGAAGGTGACTGAAAGCTAGAACAGACTGACAACAACAACAACAACTTTTTGATCATAAACATCAGATGACTACTCACTATCACCATCAATATTTAAACATTTCTCTGCTCTGATCTTGAATCATTATCTGATCTTGGAGTGCCTTGTATCAAGACTGACATAGACTGAAACAAAGATGCACGCCTCTCTGTATGTGCATAAATATGGAATAAATAAATAAGTAAATACATACATACATATGTACATACATACATAAATAGATTTATACAAAAACTCTAGTAATTTCATTGCAAAAATTTGTGGTGACCATTCTGGCTTGTGTGGGCCTCTGCTGAACTTTGAGGGTGTTTTGGGGTCATTTAAGGTCACTGAAGGTGACTGAAAGCTAGAACAGACTGACAACAACAACAACATTTTGATCAGAAACATCAGTCAAACCTGTTATGGAATATGCCTCTGTGGTGCAGAACTACGTCTGCTACAAAAAATTGAGTGGTTTTCATTTGTGTGTGAAATACAATACAAATGAACCTCTTTAAGGATTTGTGTCTTTAAAGATGGCCACTCACTATCACTGTCAATATTTGAACATTTTTCTCCTCTGATCTTGAATCATTATCTGACCTTGGAGTGTCTAGTATCAAGACTGACATGGATTGATGCAAAGATGCACGCTTTCCTGTATGTGCATAAATATGTAATACATACACACACACACACACACACACACACACACACACACACACATACATACATACATACATAAAATGTATACAAAAACTTGCAAAAACTTGTGATGACGATTTTTGCTTGTGTGTGCCCCTGCTGAACTTTGAGGGTGTTCTGGGGTTATTTAAGGTCACTGAAGGTGACTGAAAGCTAGAACAGACTGACAACAACAACAACAACAACATTTTGATCAGCAACATCACTCAAACCTGTTATGGAATATGCCTCCGTGGTGCAGAACTGTGTCTGCTACAGAAACTTCAGTGATTTTCATTGGTGTGTGAAATACTTTACAAAAAAACCTCGTTAAGACTTCATGTCTTTAGAGATGGCCACTCACTATCACCATCAATATTTGAACATTTCTCTGCTCTGATCTTGAATCATTATCTGATCTTGGAGTGCCTACAGTCACGTTTGGCATGGATTGACACAAAGATGAACACCTTTGAGTATGTGCATAAATGAATGAATGAATAAATGAATCAATCAATCAATCAATCAATCAATCAATTAATCAATCAATCAACCAATCAAAATCATAGAAAAGCTCTAGTAATGTTTTTTCAAAAACTTATGGCAACCATTTTGACTTGTGTGGGCCTCTGCTGAACTTTGAGGGTGTTCTGGGGTTATTTAAGGTCACTGAAGGTGACTGAAAGCTAGAACAGACTGACAACAACAACAACGACAACAATAACATTTTGATCAGAAACATCAGTCAAATCTTTTATGAAACATGTCTCTGTGGTGCAGAACTACATCTGCTACAAAAGCTTCAGTGATTTTCATTTGTGTGCGAAATACTTTACAAATAAACCTCTTTAAGGATTTTTGTCTTTAAAGATGGCCACTCACTATCACTGTCAATATTTGAACATTTCTCTGCTCTGATCTTGAATCATTATCTGATCTTGGAGTGCCTAGTATTAGGACTGACATGGATTGACACAAAGATGCACGCCCTTCTTTATGTGCATAAATATGGAATAAGTAAATAAATACATACATAAAACAGACAAACAAACAAACAAACATACAAATCAATCAATCAATCAATCAAATTTATACAACAACTCTAGTAATGTCTTTGCAGAAACTTATGGTGACCACTGTGGCTTGTTTGGGCCTCTGCTGAACTTTGAGGGTGTTCTGGGGTTATTTAAGGTCATTGAAGGTGACTGAAAGCTAGAACAGACTGACAACAATAACAACAACAACAACAATATTTTGATCAGAAACATCAGTCAAACCTGTTATAGAATATGCTTCTGTGGTGCAGAACTACATCTTCAACAAAAGCTTCAGAGATTTTCATTTGTGTGTGAAATACTTTACAAATAAACCTCTTTAAGGCTTCATGTCTTTAAAGATGGCCACTCACTATCACTGTCAATATTTGAACATTTCTTTGCTCTGATCGTGAATCATTATCTGTCCTTGGAGTGTCTAGTATCAAGACTGACATGGATTGATGCAAAGATGCACGCCTTTCTGTATGTGCATAAATGTGGAATAAGTAAACAAGTAAATACATACATACATACATACATACATACATACATACATACATACATACATACATACATAAAACAAACAAACAAACAAACAAACAAATAAATAAATAAATAAATGTAATTTATACAACAACTCTAGTAATGTCTTTGCAGAAACTTATGGTGACCACTGTGGCTTGTGTTTGCCTCTGCTGAACTTTGAGGGTGTTCTGGGGTTATTTAAGGTCACTGAAGGTGACTGAAAGCTAGAACAGACTGACAACAACAACATTTTGATCAGAAAATTGATCAAACCTTTTATGGAATATGCCTCTGTGGTGCAGAACTACGTCTGCTACAAAAGCTTCAGTGATTTTACAAGTTTCTAAATAAAATTTATATTTTCGAAAAGAGACCTGAAAAATGACCCATTTCAGATGCATTGTCCATACATAACTGTGTATGCTTTATTTCTTTTTTTTTTTTTTTTTTTTTTTTTTCATGAAATAAATTTGTAAATACTAGCAAAAAAATCTAAAAGTGATGACTTTTTATTACACCTTCATACGGTTTGATTCATGTCTTGGCGTATATAATGGCTGGAAAAACTAAAGAAATGTCCTGTTATTTCAGTCTTACAGACATTAACTTTAAGCCTCTGCCTCATGTCATATATGTCTTATTCTGTGTTTCAACTCATCCATCCGTGACTGAATGTTTTGGCCGGTGACCATTTACGCAGATGGTCATATTTTTGCCAATACAGCCCACGTGCATCCAGTTGATAGTGAATCTCCGGAATCAGACGTTGGGGGAGGGTCCCGTTTACGTCACTGGGCGCATCTTTTGGCGTCCGTTCACGTGGGTGTGACCCTGGAGCCAACTGAATTTAAGGCCCAACATGAGCGCACATCACCATCATCACATCTGATTCAGGTGAGAGAGAAAGAAGCGACATGAGTCTGAGCTCCAAAGACAAGGCTGCCGTCAAGGCCCTGTGGGCCAAACTGTCCAAGTCAGCCGATGACATTGGGGCCGACGCACTGGGGAGGTGAGTGGGCGCACCGATCACATGTTGGTGCTTTTTTTTTCTTTTTTTTTTTACTGATGTCACGCATGTCTGGGCCGAAGGGTCAGCAGCAAATGCCATAGCCCTCTGACCTAAATAATATATAGTACAGAAATGTGTGATTTTTTTTTTTTAAATGAGTCTCCTTGAATATAAAACAAGAATCCACAAAAACCAAAAAGAGAATCTGACGTCTCAAAAAGTCACAAAGATCTGTAGTAACATATTCACTTTTTTCGCTGTCACAGCCAACTATAGATATCTATACAAAATAAGAGATGGGAAAAATACTTAGATAATTTACTTTTAATAACAGTTGAAATGCACCAGGATGGAAGTAATTTGAACTGTTTTTTTTTCTTCAGCCAAATGTAATTCAACTCATCAAAAGCAAAAGCACTAATTCTACAGAGTGACTCTCTCAAAGTGTTTATCAAATTATTCATCACGCAGGAGAATTGTGATGGATAATCTTTTTTTTTTTTGCATTACTAGGTAATTACTTATATAAACATCAAATCAGATGTAGCATGCTTTATTTTGTATGTTAAAAGTGACAAGTAACTAGATTAAAATACATGCAGTGCAGTAGAAATATTTGTCAAGAGTATTTGTCGGAGTCAAAAAATTTTTTTTTTCAAATACTATGTGAAATTTACCTAAACTGTCGTGAGTCTAATTAAAGCATTAGAATAATGAAAATGAATTTACAGATGACAGAATGTATTTTAAATTTATTTTACTTCAATTAGTTGTTACACAAATGTAGTCCGACAGCTTCATTAAACATTTCTCATATTAACTGCTCATACATCCTAGTGTTCTTGTAAAAGTCTCATGCTCCAGATGAGGTTCAAACCCACAACCCTGGCATTGCCCTGCAGGTTACTGTCTTAGAAGGACCGCGCGCTGACAGATTGCGTTACTGGAGTTCAGCTGGAGACTTCAGTATGGAATCTGTCCATTTTTATGCGCTTTCACTTATAATAGCTCTACAATAATATGCTCCTGGTTTCCCTGACAAGCCCTGCGATGAACTGGCAACATGCCCAGGGTGTACCCCGCCTTCGCCCGTAAGTAGCTGGGATAGGCTCCAAGCGACCCCCGTGACCCCAGTGAGGATAAAGTGGGTTCAGAAAATGAACGAATGATTTCCCTGACTCTCCTTCTCTCTGCGTCTCCTTCATAGGATGTTCCAAGTCTATCCCTCAACCAAGACTTACTTTTCCCACTGGAACGATCTGAGCATCGGCTCCGGCCCCGTGAAGAAGCACGGAAAGACCGTGATGGGCGGCGTCGGCCTGGCTGTGGCAAACATTGACGACCTCGTTAAGGGCCTGTTTGAGCTCAGTGAGAAGCACGCCTTTGAGCTGAGAGTCGACCCCGCCAACTTCAGGGTGAGACACTGATAGGATAACTGAGACTAGGTTTGAGTAAGAGACTGGATTCATCATGTATGGCTCAGATTATTGTGTTTTCATGTGAGTTACATTGATTTTACGCACGGGGAGAGCGCACAAGGTTAACGCATTACGCACCACTGTTTTTCCCTGTGTCATCCACAGATCCTGACCCACTGCCTGCTGGTGGTCGTTGCCTCCAAGTTCCCTGCTGATTTCACCCCTGAGGCCCATGTTGCTTTTGACAAATTCCTCGCCGCCGTAAGCCTGGCACTTTCTGAGAAGTACCGCTAAACAAGCCGGAGTTCCGCAATGAGGAATGCACATTACACCTAATTTACGGTGTTAAATGAAAGAATAAATTGCATCCCTGAAAAACTTTCTTGTCCGATGTCTTTCATGTCTCCTGGAATGTTTTACATCACCTCGTGGTAATTCTGGTGAAGCAAGTTTTAAAGCAGAGACAGAAATAAAAATAAAAAAAATACCATGTATATTTTACACCTTTATCTTTATTTCATACCAAAAAGTCCAACGATCACAAAGATTGACATTTAAAAAATAACAGGAAGAAAAACTACAGCATCAAACATGATATTATGCTTGAATTTATTTGGCACACGCGACACGATGTTCAAAGGTTTATTGCCTTGTGGACAATAAATGTGCATAACACAGGCTGTTATGATTTCATAACAACACGTATTTTATCATCTCCAAGAATGAGCCTGCAAGAGAAGAAAAGACAGAGTGTATTAATAATAATAATAATAATAATAATAAGAAGAAGAAGAAGAAGAAGAAGAAGAAGAACATGGATGTCATCCTGGTTTGCCTCACCTGACCAAAGCCGCAGCCACCAGACCTCCTCCAATGGGTCCGACCCAGTAGACCCAATGGTAGGTCCAGTAATTGACCATCACAGCAGGACCAAAAGCTCTGGCAGGGTTCAGACAAGTTCCTGAAACATCACCCCTGTACCAACAAACATCCAAAGAGTAAACATTTTACACTTTTTACTGAAATAAATGATGAATCTAAACATTTGAAAATACAGTGTCTTACATCACTGAACATAGCCTAGATAAAGTTAAATGTGAGAAAGGCAGCAGTTATATTAATAATGCAAATTTTAATAGAGTAAAAGAATTGCATTATAACTTACAGACAAGTTAATATGTAACCTTAAATTTGTTATGATAGCACTGTGTGATGAAATAAAACAGCAGAAAATTTGCAAGTAATATTCACGATAAGCCATGAATTTATCATTGATACTTTACAAGAAAAAATAAATAAAAATAGACATTAATGCGTTGTACTTCACTTGCTTGGCCTTCATGACTGATGTCTGTTCCATCTTCACTTCTTTCACTCAGTCACAAATACTCAACTCTTAATCATTTAAGATCAAGTCTTAATCTACTGTAAATCCATTTAATCTGCAAGGGAATATCATTTAGTTTGTGTATTTAACATGTGGCTACAACACTAGTTCAACTCTAACCATAACCCTAAAGTCGGGTCACCTGCAGCCTTTCAGTGGCCTTAGCTCCGATATAGACAGTAGCAGATATAATAAACTGTTAACACATTATTATGGTCATCATCGCTTTATCTCACCCTGCCAGGATGTTGATGATGACGGTGCAGCCCACCAGGAAGGGAGCCAGGGGGGTTTTGGTCTTGTTGTTGACAGCCACCAACAGCACCACCATGGTGACCAGGCAGGTCATGGCCACCTCACCAAAGATGGCTCCAGACAGCTGGCTTTCTGACTTGAGGATGTCAAAGGCTGCACCGGTGGCGTTGTTGTAGCGATCTGCAGGCACCATCATCTACAAAATGTAGATAATACTAAATGTTTATCTGCATACAATTAACTTTTAAGTGCATGCATTATGTTTTTTATTCAGAAAATGTTGCTCAGTTTCTGTCATTATGTGGATTTGTTATGGAACAGAGAGGCGTTATGGTTCAACAATCACTTTTCGAGTCAGGGATTAGACGTAAGGCAATGGGTTAGGGCAGGGGTGTCAAACTCATTTTAGTTCAGGGGCCACTTTCAAAGCCAATATGATCTGAAGTGGGCTGGACCAGTAAAATAACAGTGAAAAAAGCACAATTATATTATGAAAATGTTTACACCAACAAAGTTTCCTTAAAAATGCAAATAACATGAACAACCTGATATGCTATAAGAAAAAATAAGTGCAATTTTAGCAATATTATGCTTCTTATTTAAACAAATGCATTAGAACTTACAGATAATAGTGGATCTCCAGATACACAAAAGAAATAGTAAAAGGCAGAATGTTGTTAAAATTGCAGTTACTTCTTTTAAGACATTTTGGGATTTTCATATTTGTTCGGGTTATTCACATTTTTTGCGAAAGGATAGTTTGTAAATATACACATGTTCATGTAATTTTACTTTTTTTTTTTTTTACACTAAAACAAAGAAAAAATTAGAGTTGTCATTATTTAGAGATTATTGTGATAGCATTTTACTGGTCCAACCCATTTGAGATCACATTGGTCTACATGTGGCCCCTGAACTAAAATGAATTTAAAATCCTTGATTGTTAATATCTTATGTGTCATTTTTGTATTTCACAAATTCATCCAACAGGCTGGAGTGAACCCTTTGGTGGACCAGTTTTGGCCAGTATGTTTGACACCTGTGGGTCAGGGTTTGGTAAAGTATGAGTTATTTATCCCATCATGGAGCCAAGGAGCATTGGCTGATAGGAGGGCTAGGATTAGGGTTATGGGGACAAATGCAGTCTCTGCGAGATAAAAGGACAAATTTGAGAGTCAAAAGTTCTTTCACAGTTAAGATTAGGGATTGGATTTAGAGTAAAGTTTACAAGAATATCTTTAAGTCTCCAAGAAAATGAATGTAAGTCAGTGTAATGTCCCATAAATCTACATCCACACAATGAGCATGAGATTGTGGTTAATTTTTAACTTACCTTGGCCATTCCAGCTCCAAGCACCCCTCCAATCAGCTGGCTGACAAGATAGGGTCCCACCATGATCAGCTCCATGCCCCCACACAGGTAGATGGCAATGGTGAACGGAGGATTGAAGTGGGAACCACTGAAAACAGGAGACAGAAGTGAAAAATAGCAGTCAGTGGATTGAGAAAGATGCAATAAAAAGCCATTCAACCCAAAATGAATAATAGTCTGAGCAGAATCTCCACCAGCACTATCATTACCTGATTTTTTACAAACCAAACCCCTTTACCTGATGTTGTCCATGACTGCCACCATCACTGCCACTGCCAGTCCATGCACCAGGGCTGGCTGTACCCTCCCAGCCGCCGGCACATTCTCAATGACAGACACGCAGCCGATGAAAACAAAAAACATGGTCCCCACGATCTCAGCCAGACAAGGTTGGAACAGTTTTTCAAATTTGGTGGGAGGTGGGGGTGCAGGTGCCTTCCTGCCTTGCTCCATCAGAGTGGAGCCAGTGTCTTCCATCTCCATTTTCTCCATTGCTTCAGATAGATCTTGTAGATCTTGTTGTGGCTGTCTGAACGCTGAATGCCTCTACACGTCCAGTTACGTGTACCTGACCCAGTCTGAGGACTAAGTCAAGTGCAAAGCAAGAAGTTGTGATTATTTATATGCATCATCAGCTGCTGCTGTAGTGGGATTGCGTAAAGGATCATAAACATCAAAGGTGAAGGATTCTCTGAGGTTTGACATATCAATACACTCCCCGCCCCAAACATGTCCTGAACTTTCTCTGACACCTACGCAGATTCAACTGCAGACACACACCGGCCAGGACGAGGACACTCACAGGTCCAAGGCTGACCAGTCAACACGTTCAGTGAACTCACACACTGGCTGGACTAGAACAGTAACCTACATAGATAAGCAAGACGTGGGTTGTACACTTCACACAGATTTACACACCACACACTTAATCTAAATGGAAGGTCTCAGAGTGTGTGTGTGTGTGTGTGCACGTACGTGTGTGTGTGTGTGTGTGTGTGTGTGTGTGTGTGTGTGTCTGCAGGGTGCGATTTGTTTTTTGTTTTGTTTTTTTGGTTTTTACATCCCTACCTCTGCTGAATTAATTTCATGGGGGTGGGGGGCAACCCCGTCAATGATTAAAAATCAACTGAAATAACAGGCAGGTTGGGACTGAGTTTTCTGGCCTACATTACTGGCACTAACTTTCACGTGAACTGAATTCAGCAGTCTCAGAATGTCCCCATGCACATAAATGCATTGTATACCTTACCTATCTCTCTCTGTATATATCAGTGTCTCTCTGTGTTTCTGTCTCTCTCAGATGTCACTCTGTCTGCAGGTTCTAATGTACAGGATGGGGAAGCAAAATTTACAATATTTTGAGGGAGGGATTGAAAGACAGACCAATTGAAAGACCAATTAGTTTACTGAAAGTCATGAGAATTTATTTGCCACAAGAAAATTGACATAATAGAAAATGTTTTTATTCTATGTGTCCTCTTTCTCTCTCAATAACTGCCTTCACATGCTTCCTGAAACTTGCGCAAGTGTTCCTCAAATATTCGGGTGACAACTTCTCCCATTCTTCTTTAATAGTATCTTCCAGACTTTCTCGTAATAGTTTTGCTCATAGTCATTCTCCTCTTTACATTATAAACAGTCTTTATGGACACTCCAACTATTTTTGGTGTGACGAGTGCATTCAGCAAATCACACACTCTTTGACGTTTGCTTTCCTGATTACTCATATGAGCAAAAGTTTCTGAAAAGGTATGGATAATAGTGTTAGGTATGATTATGACATCAGTATATGTTTGGTTTCAAAACAATTGACGTAGTGCCTGCTGAGAAAAAACAACTAAATGTTCATTGTAAATTTTGCTTCCCCACCCTGTACATGTTCAACTGCATGTTCAACACATTAAGTCCGACATCAGAGCAAACTGTCTACTTAGTCTAATAAGCTGAATTATTTTGAAATGATGTGAAATCGGAATCGATTAGGTTTTATGTTACATTTTTACAATCTGATTGAGTTGCCCGTTCTCTACCATGTTCATGTGATCAGTCCTTATCCAAGGTCCTGAAACTTCATTAGAACATCTCCCACATCGCAGGTATGGCCATCGCAAACAATTAAATGTTTCATGTATTTTTACTTTGCATTAAAGATCAATGTTCAACTGTTCGACATGTAATAGGGCCTACCTTCAACTTAAAAAAAAAAAAAAAAAAAAAAGAATTAGGCCTGTTGATTGCTTGTTTTTTCATGATTAAAAAAAAAAAAAAATCCCAGTTTTTTTTTTTTTTTTTTTTAAATCGCACCGTGTGTGTGCGTGAGAGAGAGAGAGAGAGAGAGAGTGCATGTGCAAGGTTCTGAAAAATTGAGAATGCTTTTAATTGCCAATTTGGTGACATTTTCACATTAAATATCTCGTCAAGTTGATAGGACCTACTTATGTGGAAGGACATACTTATGGTTTTTGGTCAAGGAAGAGAATAGCAAAAACGGCAAGTTGATGGGACCAATATTTTGGAAGATATTAGTAATTTTGGAATACAAAAGCCCTACAATCAGGTTATTTTGCCCTTGGTGGTCGATGATTGGAAGCAGAATACTGCGCTGCATGACGGGCAATGAAGTTAAATACAGGAGTGACGCACTTACTAACGATTGATGGGAGGCACAGTACCACGGTGCATGATGGGAAATGAAGTTTAAAACAAGAACGAAGAATTTACCAGCTTCAGTCCCTAGATATCAGTATTAATATGACCCATGGTTGCCCACGGGTCAATGTGCTAGTTATATTTGATAAGACCAAACTTTCAGATGCTCAAAAATGGGAAGGAAAAGACACAAATGACACTATGGCGTTCCAGTTGCAGACACAATCTACCAAAATCTGCACAGTGCACCAGTTAGTTTTATGACATATGTTTCATAAAACTGTACAGGTTAATCCTCAATGTTCAATAACTTTTTAAACACTAATCCTAGCTGTATAATTTTGAAAGTCAGGTAAAATACTGCTATTTCAGTGGTACTACATAGGTCTTATTTGAATGTTTAGACACTGTGCAGTGATTATTTTTATTCCCTGGCAGTGTGCTGTATTTATTAATTAGAATTTCTTCTTTTAAGCTAATAAATGGTCCTAACCTGCTTAGGAAAGGTTGGGCACAGACAGCAATTCATTTGGAAGTCTAAAACATCGACTGCATATTCAAACAAACTACCTATAGGTCACCTATTAAACAAAGCCTATCATATTTTTACAGTATTTTTTCATTAATTCTCTGTCAAAGCAAATGTAACATTGTTACTTAAAGTGAAATAAATGAAACTGAGTTTCTCCTAAGTCAGACTGATAGTATAGAAAACTTTCTAAAAATAAAATAACCTAAGAAAGGTCAGATATCACAAAACTCCTGCAACTCTTCCTAAGCTTTCTGAGACCTCAGTACAGAAATAAGAAAAAATATGCAAGTTACTGTATAATTCTGAACAGTAAAGTTGGCACTAAACATATTTTCATGTATTTACAGCTGTAAAAGTGCACTACATTCCCTGTAAAACCTCTCCTAGCTTGAGTATACTATTTAAGCACTACACATCGGTGCATAAGAGGTTTTCAGTGTTTCTGAGTATTTCAACCCTAATAGCAATTCATGAGGCACCTACTCAAAAAATGATTAACACTTTTCAACAAATCTATAAATTTTGCATTCATCTGAGAAGTAAACATAAGGCCTAGGCAAATGAAAAGTTATTTGGTTGTTCCTTGTTTTGTTTTCTATATTGTAATATGTCCTAATATGTAGAAAATATACATTCATAATTTACACATTTGGATATGTATGTCTATTTTTTGTGCTTGACACAATGGTGTTGCAACTGCATCCAGAAAACTGAAAGCCACCAGAGTTTTTTTTAAACTTAAACTATCAGCATGTAGTTATTACTTTGTGTGCATTCACAAAAATGGTTTGTGTGTAACGTATTGAAGCAAAAAAACACTCATTTTTTAAGGTGTTTGAGGAGTTTTTGTTGGTTTTTTTCTGCTTTTTCAACAAATATATGCACTAAGGTTTAATGGTTTCCGAATACAGTTAGTTTGAAAAATCAGGTATAAGCAAAGAGGAAAAACTGTAATAAAAAGAAATCAGTGGTAAAAAATCTTGAGAATATTTAAGGTTCAGATACAGGGCAGAGAGAGTACGGTCCTTATATGACTTTTGAGCTCTTTGATTTTGCAGAGAGACATATGATAACAGTCATATCATAATGACTGGTTATGACCTTAGTAATCCATCTGTTGCGGTCACAGTCACCTGATCTCAAACACCGAAATACAATTCGAGAGAAGGTTTTGTAAGGACATGTTTGACAGCGGTCGATCAATCCCCTAATTTGTCACACATGTGGATTCCAATTGAAATCAACTGGAATGAATGAGTGAATGAATGAATGGTTTTACATCTTTATTAAAGGTAAACAAAAAAAAGGATAAATAGGAGGATAAAAAGATCAACTTTGGCTTATTGTTATAATGGTACATTGTTTCCTTCATAATTTATTCATTCCCACCAATTGTTTTACAGAATATTAAAGGCACAGATTTGGTGTGAAAGCGGACGATTGTTACCTATGCGGTGGTCAGATTCAGCGGATCGAAGGGCAGTGGTTTATGGTTCTAATCTAGCTTTATTATATAGTTTAGTGCCTGTGACCTTGTACCAACTTTAAAAGTAATAAAGCTATCAAACCATGGTTTTCCATTTAGGACTTTGACCCAAACAATGAGCACAAAAAGACAATAAACAGATAACAAAAGTATGATGTATTTAACTATATGTTTGGAATTTGTAATCAAAGGTCTCTGGAATTTGTCCAGCACAATCTTTTGGAGGTCCAACACATGGAAAAATCTACAACGGTGTATTAGGGCCATATAAGAACAACAACAACAACAAAAAAAAAAGCTTGTCACTACGAGAATAAAGTCGTTATTTAACGAGAATAAAGTCGTTATTTAATGAGAATAGAGTTGTAGTTTTAAAAACCTCATTATTTAACGAGAATAAAGTCGTTATTTAACGAGAATAAAGTTGTTAATTAACGAGAATAAAGTCATTATTTAACAAGAATAAAGTCGTTATTTAAATGAGAATAAGGGTTGTAGTTTTTAAAAAGTCATTATTTCACGAGAATAAAGTCGTTATTTAATGAAAATAAAGTCGTAGTTTTAAAAAACAAATTTAACGAGAATAAAGTCATTATTTAATGAGAATGAAGTTGTTATTTAAGGAGAATAAAGTTGTTATATTTCGAGAAAAAAGTCATAATACAATGAGAAGTTGTGCCTACTCATCGATGTAGAACTTGGAACATTTAGTGCAGTTCTCCTTTCATTTGGGGGTTAGGCACAAAGGCCAAATACTGAGTCTATCCTCCCATCAACACATTACTCTAAGGACTTTGAAGAGAGTTTGCACACATTTGGGTTTGTTGAGAACCGAACTGATTTGTAGCAAATTGCCTCTTTTGTGGAGGAGAAACTGATGAAGTGGTCAGCCGCAGGGCTACCACCAGAGAACTATACAGAGAGGGTTTGGTGTTTCTGAACAAACTGTGGGGATTCTACTCCAAGTTTTTGAGTCCAACAGAAGGGAAATTTGCTGCTTCGCTTGTTGCCTTCGCTGTAAAACCAGAAACTCTGTCGAATTTTCAAAATATTAGGAGTTTAATCTCATAAAAGTACGACTTTATTCTTGTTAAATAATGACTTTATTTTCATTAATCAACATCTTTATTCTCGTTAATTAACGACTTTATTCTCATTAAACAATGAGTTTTTTAAAACTACAACTTTAGTCTGATTAACGACTTTATTCTCGTTAAATAATGACTTTATTCTCATTAATTAACGACTTTATTCTTGTTAATTAACAACTTTATTCTCGTTAAATAATGACTTTTTTAAAACTACGACTTTATTCTCGTTAAATAACAACTTTTTCTCGTTAAATAACGACTTTATTCTCGTAGTGACAAGCGTTTTTTTTTTTCTTATGTGGCCCTAATACGCCGTCGTAAAAATCAGATTCTTATCTGATTTAAAAAAAAAAAAAAAGTTATTGCATCATGAAATACAAATGTCACTTAGGAGCCAAAACTTTAGACTAGTCCAAGGACGAATACACATGGGCCGGAGCATTTTTTTCTGACCAACTGAAATAACACACAGTCTTATTGTTTGATGGACATCCAATCAGAGAGGCTTTCCTTAGGCTCTTTGGGACTCATTCGCCTTTCATACGTTAAGCATTCACTTCAGCAGAAGTCGAGTCTTCTGGTCACCAAAAAGCAACCTGCAAGAAAAAGGCACTTTTAGTTGAATTGCATTAAAAATTGCCATGTTAAGATGTTTTTAATCATCAGTGAGGTTTGAGAGAATAAAGATTTAAACTATCCAGGAGGTCAGCGTGTAATAGCGCCAAACCTCGATGGGTGGAGCCACAAGTGGAGATTTTTGGCTGTGAATAAAGAAGGCCAAAGTTCAATCGAAAAGAAGAAAGAAGGTTGTAAAATCTGACCTTTAAACTACTACTACGAAATCTAAAAGAAGTCATTGCCAGTTCTGTTTATGTAATTATTTACGATAAATACCAGCTGTAAAAATGTGTTTCTTTGATTTCAGCCAACATTGCTCGACACCTGAAGGACACTATCAGATCTGAAACATGCTACTACCAGTCATAAAATACCATATAATGTTTCATTGTTCCACATTTCACACACTTGCCAAAGTTATCAGTCTTGGTAAGGTTACTATTGAAGTAGTAATGTGTTATAGGTCACTGTTGAGTGTCATCACTTCAACACTTATTTTTTAACAAGTTCCCTACAAATGTTTTAAACTGGGTAGTAATTGGATCATTTAAAGCAGTGGCCATTTTCCTCCCACACTCATGATGATAAGCAATAAAACATAATATTGTACCGCTGTCTTCAAGTCGTATAAACACAAAAATACAACAAATCATTATCAATATCATTATTATATAGTGGATTGGAAAATCTGGAGGGACAGTGCATTTTTGACAACCCATTGACCCACATTTGAACAACAGCTAATGTTAGCATTCAACCTCTTTCCTTCATGAATTGACTCTGAAATATTTATGTGCATCTATCAATGTCTTGCTGCATTTTTACCTCACCTCAGAAGTTTTGGTAGACTCAGTAATCTTATGACATTATGCTAGAGAATGTGCTATTTGCTATTTGAACACGCCATTGAACTTCCCCAAGGGATTAATACAGTTACCCTTCATCTGCTAATTGAAATATGTGCCTGTGGAACATTACAACAAATGCAACTGTACAACAGTTAATATTAATTTGCAAGTTTTATGTTTAACCTCCAGGCTAAAATATATGTGTGTTGATGCTATATGTAAACACCTGTTCTATTGTTTATCATATCAAACTATTTAATGGTAATGTTAGCTGTTGCTTGTGGGTTATCAACCATGTTGCTTTACTCTGAAGTTGTTTCCTCCAGATTTTGGAATATATTCAGTGTTTTTTCATTAATGACTTACAACTTACTTATGAATGAAATTAATGAATGGATTTTCAGCAATTATAAGACTTGAATGTACCAATGTGTTAGCAAAAGCATTTTAGCCTCATAACCTGAGCATGATATCAGAGGAAAATGGCCACCACATGAATATGCATACTCAAAAGTTAATAACAACTTGAATTAGTATTGGCATATTTTGATTTCAAAGCACAACTATCCAAATAAATCAAATATATAGCAAACTCAAATTGTAGAAAAGGAAAAACATAAAAGACGTAAACCATGCGAAATCATCAGCGTTTCAATAGGAAACTGGATTTTGTTACATTATTTTCCTCTGTACAGTTACCTTCATTTTGTATTTTAACTATATAATGATGTTACATGTTACTAGTTATTCCCCAACACTGACTACAGTGGCTACAGCGGATTGTACAAACCTGACAGTGACGACAGTAAGCAGGGCCCCACAGATAGGTCCAACCCAGTAGACCCAGTGATGGATCCAGTGGTTTGCAACCACAGCAGGTCCGAAGGCTCGGGCCGGGTTCATGCAGGCTCCAGACAGGACCCCTCTGACACAAAACAGCATTTATCATGACTATAGAAGGACTAGTGACTGCAAATCTAAAGCAGACATATTCAAGTTGACTTTGTTTTATGTCTGTATGTCCTGTTTTCTTTTATCAATGATCCATAAATAAATAAATTCCCACTAGAAAGTGATGCATAAATGTACAGTCTATAATGGATTGGATTTATAAAGTGCTTCAAGGCACTAAAAGTGCTCTACATTGGGTCCATTACTCATTCACTCCACAGGCACACACTGGTGATGGTGAACTACATCTGTAGCCACAGCTGCCTTGGGACAGGCTGATAGAAATGTGGCTGCCAGTCCACACCAAACGGCCTCTCCAACCACCACCAAACATACATAGACACTGAGTACTGAAAGTACTGAAAACAGCATGAAAATATGTTTAAAATTTAATTCAAAAATAACTCCTAGTACTAGTACTGCTAATTTAAAAAAGTTAAACACGTGAGACAGACAGGACCAAAGTATCTATGATAGCAGCTCATCTCCACATCTGTTTGTATTATCTGTGGTTATTGGACAACCCACTCTACCACCTGAGCCACAGCGGCGCTACAATCCACCACATTACAATTCACCAAAATGAAGGCAATAAAGTGACTCTGGGCTCCACCCATGTGTCTAATACAAAATGCAATTAGCGTTTGCTTTGAGCAAAGGGTGAATAACAGTGACCGCTAGACAGATATTACATAATAAAAGAGCAGTAAATACCTATCATAAAAGGCAAAACCTAATAAACCTCAGCATGTACCTGATAAGTGATAATACAGATGTAGAGAAGAGCTGCTATCATAGATACTTTGGTCCTGTCTGTATCACGTGTTTAACTTTTTGAAATTAGCAGTAGCACTAAGAGGTAAATTTCTATTAAATCTTTAAACAAATTTTCATGCGGTTTCCAATACTTTCATTATTCAGCAACCTTTAGCATAATATAGGTCACCACCAATATTTTGGACTTAACGTAGGAAAGAAAGCCTCTAAAAACATTATGTAAAAAACCTATAACTTTCTATAATTTAGTAAAAACTCCATCCTTTGGGAAAACTGGGAAATTTCTCTCATAGTTATTTTTCTTGGAGTTTGTTTATCTTTGTAAAGTACTGATAAACTTGGAAAAACTATGATGAGGGTGGAAGAGGAAACTGAAGAAAAGATGTCGGTAATAATTTCTGGTTTACCTGGTTCCTGCTGAAAACTCACCCAGCTAATATGTTGGCTGTCACGGTGAGGCCTATGCAGAAGGGAGCGAGCTGTGTGCTGGTTTGGCTGTTGACAGCGCCCATGCACACGGCTGTGGTGAGAAACATGGTCATTATAGCCTCTGCCAACGTGGCTTTACCAATATCATTTGACAAAGTCACAGCATCGAAGGCTCCTCCAAGGCCGTACACTGCTGGAGGGTACACAGCCTGAAAGTAAAACAAATACCATATATAGCATGATATAGATGATATTTATTTATCATTTAGTACTTACTCATGATACTCTTCATTTTTTACTCCTTCA
Source organism: Sphaeramia orbicularis (assembly GCF_902148855.1). Taxonomy (NCBI): domain Eukaryota; kingdom Metazoa; phylum Chordata; class Actinopteri; order Kurtiformes; family Apogonidae; genus Sphaeramia; species Sphaeramia orbicularis. Next base: position 37,949,338 of record NC_043975.1, on the reverse strand, counting down.
CAGTATCTAGAAAATTTTACATGGGGTGGCAAAGTGGTGACAATAGGTCTTCACAGGGGGCATGTGAATCCTCGCTATTCAATTTGTAAGTGGATTTAACAAGAGTCACAAAAATTTTTAATTATTTATTGTCACCATGTCCTGAATCAACACACTATCAAAGGAATCTTAATGCACAACAGGAACAGGACTAGTCTTTAAAGAAAACTGCACAGCTTTTACAAAGTAAAAGTATTAACAGCTAAATAAAAAAATTCCAAGATCAGTAAAAGTTCCACTCTGTAAAAAAAACATATATGTAATTGCCTCTGAAGCCCTATTCATATGGGACTAATACAACTTGTGGACGAACCTCTGGGGATATGGAAATTAACCATTCAAATCTGTGTTTGATGGGCCTAATTTACACAAGATAGTGGAAGTGTGTGTGCATGTGTATTTATTTATTCTTTAAAATTCTCATTTACTCCACAGTTCTGATGTCACAACCAGGTTCATCACTCAAAAGTAAGAGCTGAAAAGCTGAAAAAAGGTTTCTTCTTCTAAATATCATTAAAGTCATCCAGCTCATAATCTTTAGAGATGTCATTTTTTGCTTGTTCAGTGAATGGGTTTCATGCTACTTGAGCCTTGTGAATCTTAATCCAAAAAAACATTTTCACTATCTAATTTCTATGACCCCTGTAGCCTCTATAGCCACCTGAGGAATAGGCTGAACAGATGCACAGAGGAAATAAAAAGTCCTGTGTTTAAACAGGGTAGATAATTTGTGGTGGAACCTTTATTTACAAATTGCAGACGCAGTATGGGATTGTATGGAATGAATACTGGCATCCACTAGACTTGAAAATCTTAGATTTTCCCTCACTGGCTCCTTAAAGTCATTTGAAAAAAAATTGGAGACCTCACTTAAATTAAATTGAAACCTTGACACTTCTACCTGATTGTGATGACTGAACCCCCCTCCCTTCCTTTTTTTTCTATCTCTATTTTATTTTAGCTACTTATTTTTCTTAATTAGACAATTGTCGTATGTATTCTGTGCTGATCACATGTCAATATTGGATTTACATTAAGAATTGTCTTCTTTCAGGTAGGGTGGGATTGTGGGAGGGATAAAAAAAAAAAAAAAAAAAAAATGGAAGAATGGAAGTCTTTTCTATCATATTGCATTGTCATGCTGTTGCCTGTGAAATTGCCTCCAATTGGCAAATATCTATTCCAAATGGAGCAGCACGGTGGCGCAGTGATTAGAACTTTTACCTCAAAGGCAAAACGGTTCAATGTTCACTCCCCAGTTTGACTAGGGCCTTTCTGTGTGGTGTTTGCATATTCTTCTCGTGCCATCCCTCTGAGTCCTACAGTTGCCCCCCCCATCTAAAAGTCTATGCTAGGTTAATTCTCCTGTCAGTGCTCGTAGCCAAGGTAGTGGCTTAGATCTGAAGTCTGTCCTTAGGCTCCTTCAGTAGCAGGCCATGCTTAAATGCAGAGGGTGAATACCTTCACAGGAATAAATGTCTTTACTTTTACTTTAATTACTAGAAATCCACAAGTAGCACTCATCCTGTGTGAATAAGTCTTCACAGGTAGTAAAGTAGAATACTTTTTAAATTATTTTTGATCAAATTTATTGTGGTGGTTTATTTTTTTACAGGTAGTTTTCAGAACATCTGGTGGCAGGTGAAGGCAGTGAAGTTCAGTTGGGTGGGGTGAAACACCTCAATCCGCCCTTTAGATCCTCTCCTGCTCCTTGCACATAATCAAATGGGTGAGTAAGCCTTTATTAATGTTTGAGAGAGCAGGGAGAGTGAGTTTTTTGGGGGGTTTAAACCACTGATTCATGGAGTAAAAAATAACTATCACATAATAGATTATTATGTTTACACATCAAAAAAAATTAAATGTTTCTTTTAATTTTGGGGCCAGTTCAACTTGTCAGTGTTTAGTGTCTCTAAAGTGAATGATTTTTCTTTCTTCATATTTAGTGACCTTCCCTAATTCAACATGGAAGATGGAATCGACATAGTTTCACATGTAAGGAGTTATCAAAATTTACAGATTTCCTTGATTTGATGGACAGTGGTGGACTTACAGCGCTACAAATTTAGGGTAAATTCGACCTGAAACAGTCCCATTATACACAAACTGGGAGAACCTGTACTTTAAAAACAAAATTTATTTTTATTATTGCAGGTTTTAGGGTCATCTTAGGAAAATTCATCAATTTGTGGCTAAGATGTAATGAGGAGTGTTTTTTTTTCCATGTTTTAGGATCATCTTAGGCAAATTCATCAATTTGTAGCTAAGAAGATGATTAGAAGTGTTGTTGTTTTTTTTTTTTGTTTTTTTTTTAATCACTCGTAAGTCATAAGTGTTAGGATGAATGTAAGGAACGTAAGAGTGTGAGTGTATGTTAACTGGTGTAGATCCTGGTGTGTTTCCTGTTTACCTTGACCAAACCAGCTCCCATCATGCCTCCACACATCTGAGCCACAACATACGGCACCAGGAGGAGCAGCTCCATTCCTCCACACAGGTAGACACTCAGAGACACGGCAGGGTTAAAGTGTCCTCCACTAGAATAAACAAAAGCTGAACTTTACTCTGTGTCTCTTGGATTGATAATACACTCTGATAATCATGGAGCGGATCCTTCAGAAAAACAAAGCAACACGAAGATAAACAGAAAATGAGGACCTACCCTTTAAAAGTGTGAAAATGGGAATAACATGGATATGGTTTACAGTTCATCCTAATTTCTGTTTAGTCCATTGATAAAACCAGCATTTACTAAAGGCGAATATATTTCCTGAATACATTTAAAACACTTTCAATCAAAATAAGGACTAGACAGAAATGGATTTATTTTGTTTTAAAGTCCCATATTTCAGTCATTGTACATTAAATTTGTTTTTTCTACATAATGTTTTATTACATCAAATTTAATGCTACTTAATGGTATAACATGTTTTCCATGGATGTTTATATTTATTATGTAATACTTTCCTGATAACAGTGAGAAATGTTACTAAATTGGAAATAACAAAATAACACCTTACTAAATTTAAGTAAATATGTTACCTATTATCTGTTTCAGTAGAATAATATAGTATTTAGTAGAATAATTTAGTAGTATAATATCCAGGTACAAAGCTGAATCAACGTGGTCATAACATTTAGGCATTTTTTTCTTTTTTAAAAAGACATTTTAATCAACATTTTACACCTTTAAATTTACTCAATAATACTGCCTCATTGAATGTTTTAAAATAATGTAATGGCCATATTTTTTATAGTGTTACTACACTCTTTCCCCAACTTAACACGATATTTCCTTCAATTTTAATGCTTTTGTCTGTAGCATCTTATCAATTATGTGTAAAATACTGCACAACAGGTGTTACCTAAATAAAATGTCTTTACCTGATTTGCCCAAACAGCGTGATGAGGACCCCCAGTGCCAGCCCATGAGACACAGCAGGCTGGATGGCCCCCAGTGCCACATTCCCAACAACAGATGAGCACCCAACAAAGACGAACAGGGTGGTCCCAAACAGCTCGGCAAAGCAGGGCTGGACATAACGTTCAAAGACAGTGCAGCTCTTCTCGTTTTTTGTCTTGCCACTCCTGGCTGCAGGCTCTGGCATCTCCGGACCAGATATGGTGAACACCTCCGTCTTCGATTCAACCCCTGACATACTGTCCCTGGATGACTTGTCCAAAACCTGTACTAGTAGATGGACTGGTGAGTACAGTTATGTATAATTGGGGGACTCACAGGAAGATACATACGCACATCCCCATGTTTTTTTATTTCCCTAGATGCCCCACCTTCCTGCAATTGTTTATACTCTCAAGACAGTTGGCAAAAGGTCGTGAGGAGCTCATAAAAATGATTAGAAGTGTTATTGAGTGTGAGAGAACAGGGTTTACATAGATTAGATTACAATTAAGAGAGTTTTATGACCTGACAGCACAAGAAAAACATGAGTTTTGTTTAACCCCATCCTCATTTTCTCTATAAAAATCATTACAGTACAGCGGAGGAGTGTGTATACGTCAAAAATACTCCATTCTCAGAGCTGTTGAGATCATAAATGATCATACAGATAAACTGAGGGTAAAAAATTACACAAGATAAAACTTACCAAAAACACGTGAACCAGCGGATATTAACTTCTTTATGGCATTACCCTTCTCCAACTGGTCCCTCCTCCTAAAGATAACTGACTCTGAGTTGGATATGAACTCCATAAAAATAATGTAATATATACAATGGAGTATTTTTCTTTTTTTTTTTTTTTTTTTTTACACAAAAAGACATTTTAATTCAACTGCACCTGAACAGCATTCCACAAATATAATGTATTACAAACTAATTGTGTTGTTCTCTGTTGCTGTTTCAAAACTAGAGGCGACAATATAATACAAAACCTTTCAAAACCAGACTTGAATTAACCTACAGTTTCATTCACTTCATGCAGTTTAAGACAGATTTACTCACATGCATGTACAGTATATTCATAAATAAACCTTAAATGGCACATAAAAACAGAGCAAACACACATATATGACATCTCTAATCCTTGAAATGCCATCCGTTCAAGGAATTGTCAAATATTATTGATGATTGTGGAGTTACAGACAACAATGTCTCAGAGCAAAAATAATAAAACAGACTCATAACTCATCCAATCTGCAGTCATTTACAGGTCATCCGGTGCCGGTGTAGCGACAATCCTCCTCACACCCCTCACCCTAATCACCTCCAACCTGTGCGAGGTTATAAAGGACACTCATTGGAGCACATTCTGCTGTTGCTGAGAGTTTTCACACTGGAACAACTCCCAGATGAGTCCTCCGTGGAAGAACACCAGCTTCCTCTTTCTCCACGTCTCCTTTATTACACATCTTCTCTGGTTGTTGATTTTGGCGAATACACGTGTGAAGCTCATCAGACTACGGGCAGTTTCATACTCAAAATGCCAACTGCGCCAGACCTGAGGAAATGGAACATGACCTGTTCTTGTTAATGACAGCAGCAGATATGTTGACATATGGATGGGTGGAAACATGAAGAATTTTACACATCTGTGTAACCTTAAACAAATAAACTGAGTGACAGCTTGGCGCCATAGCTGCAGGAGTTAACACTCAGGAATTTAGCAGCTAAAACTTCGATTTCCTACAGTTTATATGTCTTTGAAATGTACATGGAATGTAACTGTGTGTTACGTACCCAGGTTCAGTTTGTCCTTGGTGGCCCAACAGATGCTATAATGTTGAAGAAGCTGTTGCAACAGCTCCCTCTCATCAAGGAACTCTAGTTGTTCGATTCTAAAGGGAATAAAGGACAAAGTTAAGGTTAAGGCCCTTTAGCATTTCCCCAAAGAGAAATTCGGTCTCTGCATTTCACCCATCCAAATATCAGGGTTCCTACAGGTTTCTACAAGTTAAATTTAAGACTTTTTAAGACTACTTAAAACAGAATTTAATCACAGCCAAACATAAGAATGAAGGTCCGTTGTTCACTTTCAAAACAAGCTCTGTCTTGATGTATACTGCTAATCCAAATTTAGCTATGTAGAGCCATTTTTTCAGCACCACACGAAACATGCTAACTATATCTGAATCAGGGAACATGCATTTAAACAGCTCTGCAATTCCATCATTGGCATTGTAGGACATGTGTTTAGCTGCAGTATGTAGACTGCCCAAAACCTCTGCTTTTAGGGTCGAGGTAGAACCAAACATCTTTCAGAGGTGGATTTTTGTTGCTGCTGTACTAGGCGCACAAGTTGGTGTTGACCCTCCAAGTTCCCAGTCAGCTTTCTTGGGCGATGCACATGACTAACGTTTGCAGGTGTGTTGGGCTGAATGTTTCTCACAGAGGGCTGCAAAGTTAGTCATAATTGGTTCCTAATTTCAGTATATATATTGTCGGGTTGGAACAGGTGGAACTGAGTAGACTAACAATTTCTTTGCAGCTTGGACATTTCCCAGACACCATCCATCCATCCATGCATTTTCTCCCGCTTTATCCGGGGCCAAGTCTCGGGGGTAACAGTCTAAGCAAGGATGCCCAGACTTCCCTCTCCCCAGACACCTCCTCCAGCTCTTCCGGGGGGACCCCGAGGCGTTCCCAGGCCAGCCGAGAGACATAGTCTCTTCAGAGTGTCCTAGGTCTTCCCCGAGGTCTCCTCCCGGTGGGGCATGCCCGGAACACCTCCCCAGGGAGGCATCCAGGAGGCATCCGAAACAGATGCCCGAGCCACCTCAGCTGGCCCCTCTCGATGTGGAGGAGTAGCAGCTCTACTCCGTGCTCCTCCCTGGTGACTGAGCTCCACACCCTATCCCTAAGGGTGCACCCAGCCACCCTACGGAGGAAGCTCATTTCGACCACTTGTATCCAGGATCTTGTCCTTTCGGTCATGACCCAAAGCTCATGACCATAGGTGAGAGTAGGAACGTAGATTGACCGGTAAATCAAGAGCTTCGCCTTCCCAGACACATTTAGACACAATACAGCGAACAAGTTTATGGCAAGATAACTTTAGACCTACCATATCAAATTTAATACCTTATAAGACTTTTTTAAGGTATTAAATGCAGATTTGTAAATTCAAGACTTTTAAGACTTTTTAAGACCCCACAGGAACCTTGTAATATACACACACTACCCTAGCAGTAGCATTAGCATTAGCTAACCGTCTGCATCACTACTGATGTTGGAAAAGCCCGTGAAGGAGGCAATATGTCACTGACCATACCTGACTGATGGAAGTGACTTAGTACTTAAGCTTCCTTGAAAACAGGCAATAACTTCAGTTACCGGACAGAACCATTGGTATTATACGTGATCTTTTGAAATAGGTAGCAATGAAAATTCTCTACAGCTACCCTTTAAGTCACTTTATTTTCCCCATAGGGAAAGTGGCTCTCTGCATTTTACCCATCCTAATACATACACACACTACCCTAGCTCAGGAACCAACTCTAGGTCTACATCAGCACCGTGGTCAGGGGTGCTGACAGAAGAATGGACCTACATGTATCTGTTTGTAATAATGGGGAAACTGGAACACCCAATGGAAACCCACATGGTGTGAAGAGAACAGGTAAACTCAACACAGAAAGGCTCTAATTCGACTGAGAGTCAAACCCGTAATCTGTGAGACATAGTGTAAGTGCTAACCACAACACTACCACACTACCAAAAGAATTAGTACAAATATTGAATCTAGAGCAGAGGTTTCTAATCTCTATCATCTAAGTAAAAGTGTACACCTATGGCAATTCCTGATGTATTTTTGAGGAGACTTCAAATTTCTCGATTCTTTCACTATCAAAACAGCTGTCAGTTCTGACAGTTCAGATCTCTGTTTAAATGTAATTTTTGGTGTCTTGTGTCTTTAACACCATTCAAATTTTTCATGTGTTTTATGTTGTTTTTGTCTTGGTGTTTGCTGTCTTTGTTGTTTTAAGCTTGCTACACCTTTAATGACTGAAGCCTCTCTACATTTCACATGGTTTTGCTAAGGTTGAAATCTATAACAGAATAATCTGCAGGTTTGAGGAGGATAATTTCATGACTTTTTAAGACCTTTTACAATGTATCTTTGGCCAGACTCAGAAACGCTGCATAATCTTTTCCAGAGAACACCAATCTTCTTTTATAATTAGGAGAACAGAATATAATATCATGTTATTGCTGTATATTTTCCTATATTTAATAATATCCAGAGAAGGCAGACAAAACATCAAGGACAGGAAAGATCTTGCAGAGCTCCAGACCTACAACACATACTTTTTTAATTAGCACATAATTTTTAACTGAGTACACTACTTGGTTTTGGTTAAAATGTACTAAATTTAGCATTAAAGGAAGTATTTCCCTCTTTTGCATCACCACCTGATGGTCATGTTGGTTTATCATTAACCCATAAAGACCCAAAGACCCACCGGCAACCAAAAGCATAGTCACCTATAATGTTTAATACCTGTTGATCCACTAATTCTATCAATACATGCAAATAATTGGTGCAAAATGCAGTTTGTCATCTTTTCATGGTCATCAGATATGACCCATTTGGACATTCAGAGGCTCCGTAGTGAATGTGCAAACACCATCATCTTCTACTACACTGATTCACCAGTAAAACCCATGGAGTTTGATAAATGACAGTGGATGAAGACATTCCGTTTTACATTCATTTACTGATATCTTTGCTGAAGAAGTCACTTTTTCGTCAGTATTCACTGTTTTTACATAATAATGTTTGAATTTGAATTTACTCTGAGTTTTCATGAGCATCTAAATTAAGTACAGGAAATTAAATCTAAAATACAACATAAAATGCATGATTTACAGTGAAAATGTCTAAATACAGAGGATAATATTGTAACAAATGGTGACAAATCACTTAAGAAAGATTAAATAGAGAGAAAAATTCATTTGGGAAATGCCACAAAATTAGCACTGGGTCTTTATTTGGGGTGCAACGGAATAGGTAGCCCACGCTTTCTGTCCTGAACAATAGAACCCCTTCTCATATATTTTTGGACACACAGTCGTATAAAACAGGCATGTGTACACATACGGCCCAAAGGGACCTTTTTAAAAAAAAAAAAAAAAAATTACTGTTGTGCATATGGATGGATATGGGGGTATAAAAACGCCACGTACGCATTTCCTTGTAATAGTGTATCACAGTATTGTATGTGTACCAGAGTCCTGCACCGGGTTGGGAACCCGCGGGAACTTAAAAGTGAGTTACTGTGTAGACAATGTGTTTAGTGATGGATCAGGTTGGGTTGGGGGTCTAATGTACGTGGGTACAGGTGGATGCGGATTTGGAAATGTGGTGGATCTGTGCAGGACTCTGATGTGTGTTGAGTCTAAAGCCGCTTTTCTGTCTGCCTGGCTGCCTGTCTTTCTGTCTGTCACTCACTGAAGGGCGGGGCTTCCCTCCACTGCATGCTCACATGCATGTCCAGAGAGAGAGAGAGGGAGAGAGACTTGTGGGGGCAGACCTGCCTTTTGCCACCAGCGCAAAATCATTTGAAATGCCAAAAACCTGTGGTCCATAAGGGCAGATTGTCCCATGCAGGGCGGACCAAACACGGATTTCCTGAGTACTGTTGCATCCCTGGTCTTCATGGGTTAAAGATGTCTTAAAAACAATGAAAGACTAGATGTTTTATACATATTGTGAATGCCTCATATGTGTATCAATGCCTGAGAGCTCTGGAAAAAAGGCTCAGACATATTTTTTTCTCTGTTCGCACAATCCAGTACAAATTCATGAACATATTTTCAGTACCTGAAGACTCAGTCACTGCCAATATGCAAGTAAACCAATTAAAACAAATAGAGCAGTCATATCACAGCAAAAAACAGGTAAGAAAACAGTCCACCTTAAAAACTATGTGCTACTGTTTGAGACGTGTAGTGAAAGGAGCATTACATAGTCTGTTACAGTTGAAAGAAACCCTTGCTCTGTGTTTTAGGCCATAGATAAGCATCAATGTGGAAGTGAGACTCAGCCATGAACAGGGGTGCTTACAGTGGTCTACATGTGGTCCATAGTTAAGGACAGGTTAATTCTTCTGTAGTTTTTGGCATTATGTGGCAAAAATTCCACTAATGCCAAGTGGTTTGATAGCAAACATGACCTCTCTAGTTTCTGTAGACTGGTTTATGATTAAAGTAAATGTTCCCCAGAGAGAGTTAAATATGTGATGTGGCTCATCACAAAAGCAACATTGCAATTCTGATAAACATGATAGTTCACTTTTCGATTCACTTCATATGCTGGAATAGCATCAGATCATCTTTATACTTCATCTTTTATTATTTTCTATTAAATCTTTTAAATTACTGCTGCAGAAGGAAAGTGTAATTCATAATGTTTTTTCTCCTGATTTGGCTCCTGCAGCCCTAAGGAAAATAAACTATATGCAGTTCAATGAAACACACACAGTTCAGCTCAGACGGCTATGGTTAGTGTTAGTCTATTATTACCTTGCCACATCATCTTGTGGTAGCATACTGTAGACCGTCATCATGTCCAGAGCATCAGCATGTTCCCAGCAAGCCTTCAGAAAGCGCTCCTTCTGCAAACACCACACAATACACAACGCACTGTCAAGGTCATCTTTGTAATATATTTCTGTTAAAGTTTTAGAAAAGTTAAGAGCTGGAGGGTTACCTGCGAGTCCAGAGACTGGCAGACCTCTACTCCTGCCAGAGTACACTGGCGACGCTGGAGGTTCTCAATCATCACCTGGCCAAATCGATCGCTCATGTTCACCTGAAAATGCACAAAATACATTGTAAAGATTAAACTTAAAGTTGTTCTCTTTAGAAAGGCTATATGTCAACTGCTGCAGCTTTTCAGTTGTAGTTGATCATTCATCCCTCCAACAAGAAAAACAGAAAATACAGACTACCTATTTCAGGGGTGTCAAACATGCAACCCAGGGACCAAAACCGGCCCACCAAATGGTCCATTCTGGCCCGTGGGATGAATTTCTAAAATGCAAAAATTACACTGAAGATATTACAATCATTTTAGTTCAGTGGCCACATCAGAATCAAAATATTTTATTAGTCTCAGGGGGAAATTATTGGGTGTTACAGTTGCTCGATTCAAGTATAATGAAAAATAGCAGAAAAGAAATTATCAATACAAAAAAAAAAAAAAAACACACAAAAAAAAAACAATGTAATAGATGTAGTAATAGACATAGACACAGATGGACAAACCTGGTTGCTAAAGGGGACTAAAGATGAAATGGTTGTTTAGTTCAAATGTATATAAATTGGCATTACTTGTTTGTAAAGCCTGGAAAAAGGGGCAGATGTGTTTGTTTAAATAGGTCAGTGCATTGTCTTGTTTGTATCTATTGTGCTTATTGTCTGGTATTTGGTCTTTGGTTCATACTTTTGGTTTCTTATAAGCCCATGTAAGGGCTGGGCATATTCTTATGCAGAACACATAATAAAAATTCATTCATTCATTCATATACATATTTAAACACTCTATTAAGACACAAAACCCATTCAACCCCATTTAATCTCCAATGTGTCGGACTAGTAAAATACTATCATAACAACCTATGAATACTCACAGCTCTAAATTTTTCTCTTTGTAAATGTAAACATTTTCATATAATTGTACTGCATTTACACTAAAACAAACTATCATTTCACAAAACATGTGAATAACCTCAACAAATATGAACCTGAAATGTCTAAAGAGAATCAAGTGCAATTTTAACAATATTCTGTCTGTTAATAAATGTTTTGTGCATTTGTAGATCCACTGTGATCTGTAAGTTGTAATTCACATGTGTAAATGATAAACTGAAGCATAATATTGTTAAAACTATAATTATTTTTCTTAATAACTTTCAGTTTGTTCATGTTATTACCTCCGCCAAGGAGGTTATGTTTTTGCCAGGGTTTGTTTGTTTGTTTGTCTGTCTGTTTGTTTGTTTGTCTGTCCGTTAGTGTGCAACATAACTCAAAAAGTTATGGACAGATTTGGATGAAATTTTCAGGGTTTGTTGGAAATGGGATAAGGAAGAAATGATTAAATTTTGGTGGTGATCAGGGGTGGGGGGGCCCACAGGGGGGGCCACTGATCATTAGTGTGCAACATAACTCAAAAAGTTATAGACAGATTTGGATGAAATTTTCAGGGTTTGTTGGAAATGGGATGAGGAAGAAATGATTAAATTTTGGTGGTGATCGGGGGTGGGGGGGCCCACGGGGGGGGGGCCACTGATCGTTAGTGTGCAACATAACTCAAAAAGTTATGAACAGATTTGGATGAAATTTTCAGGGTTTGTTGGAAATGGGATAAGGAAGAAATGATTAAATTTTGGTGGTGATCGGGGGTGGGGGGGCCCACGGGGGGGGCCACTGATCGTTAGTGTGCAACATAACTCAAAAAGTTATGGACAGATTTGGATGAAATTTTCAGGGTTTGTTGGAAATGGGATAAGGAAGAAATGATTAAATTTTGGTGGTGATCAGGGGTGGGGGGGCCCACGGGGGGGGCCACTGATCATTAGTGTGCAACATAACTCAAAAAGTTATAGACAGATTTGGATGAAATTTTCAGGGTTTGTTGGAAATGGGATGAGGAAGAAATGATTAAATTTTGGTGGTGATCGGGGGTGGGGGGGCCCACGGGGGGGGGGGGCCACTGATCGTTAGTGTGCAACATAACTCAAAAAGTTATGAACAGATTTGGATGAAATTTTCAGGGTTTGTTGGAAATGGGATAAGGAAGAAGTGATTACATTTTGGTGGTGATCGGGGGTGGGGGGGCCACAGGGGGGGGCCACTGATCAGCCTTGGCGGAGGTCTGCGCTCTCTGAGTGCTTCTAGTTCCCATTGCTTTACAGAATAGTGTGGAGATGTAAACATTTTCCTGATGTAATTTCACATTTTACACTCTAAAACATAGACACATACTTGGGGTTGATATTATTTTCAGTTATTATGTTATTATTTTACTGGTCCAGCCCACTATAGATAATACTGGGCTGAATGTGGTCCCTGAACTAAAACGAGTTTGACAGCCCTGATATATTTGATTAAATGCTTGGATTAGATCCTCCAACACCAAAATAAATTAACTTCCAAATGCTCGCAAGAACTAACAGAAGAAGCCGACATCTGTACCACAGCTGAGTCATTACCTGTTCATAGTTGATGAACATGGCAGTGTGAAAGGTTTCTGCAGCCCAGCGAACTAGATTGGAGGAGTGGGCGGGCGTCATGTACACCAGCACACACTCTGACACCAGGAGTGTAGGTAGTCTGGAGATGAGAAACACAGAAAAGTGTAGTTAAACATGATAAACACTAATCCTTGTCTGAAGCACAAAAAACAGTGGGAAAACCTGCCTCAAACTAGCGTTAATCCTCATGGCCTTAAACGACTTACAGTTTAAGGTCATGAGGATCCAACATGCACTTAAACATGTCCTCATATCATTACTGTAAGGGTTTAATTTCCTTCCTTTACTTCCTTCTGCTCGGTAAAAGGTCCCTTGTAGTTTGAGCGAACTTTCTTCAACACAGTTTACCTTTAGGGTCATTTATACAAAATATTAATAATCTAAAAAAGAACTGTCCATAGAGACAAAAACAGTACATTTTCATCTAAAAAGATCATAATTTGGAATGATTCTGTATGCCTCATGTAATGTTGAGATACATCTTTGAATACATTTATGTACAGAATAAAGATTTTATAAAGATTTTCTCCCCCAGCGGTGACATGAACATTACTTAACAAATAGATCAGCACATGATTAGTGTGAACAGGAGTAATAACAGTAAATAAAAGCTGTACCAGTGTTCACATGTGAATCTGCAGAATACTTGAGGATGGATTTAGAAAAACTATGAACTTGTGCATTAATGATTAAGTTGGAAGTAAAGCACTGAACAAGCCTGAACTGTCAACACGTCAGATAAAATACAAGAAAAAAAAACAATGCTTGTGCATCCTAACATCACACACAGGTAAGACTGGGTATTATATCAAATTAATACTATTAAATGTAATACAGATTTTTAATTGAGCTTACTTGTTCAACAAAATTCAAAGTGGAATTGACTGCTGTAATATATTGTGACTATGTTGTTTTCATCAAATAATGCATGGTACTTTTTGTAATTGTTAGTTGATAATGTGTACCTACAGCATAGAGGTTTGACAAAGAAAAAGACTTTGAATCATGTTTTCTTCTTTCTGTTTTTTTAATGTTGTTGATTTGAAATTGATCAAAATCATCTGTTGTCCAAAAACATTAGTCATTTCTGGCCGTGTCACCTAGCCATGTCTACAAGCTCCAAAGTTGTTTTGTTTTTTTTTTTTAACATCAATATAACCCTCTCAAACCATTTTATTCTTTATTTTAAAATTTAGCTGCATACACAGTTGTATTCTAGTGTTGTACTTCAAGTTTCAAAATACTACTAGTATTTTTAACAGTCTGATCTCAGCTTTCAAGCCCATAGGGTGAGACAAACACAACACATTGTGGGTGGGGGATCTCTTCAATACAGACATGAATATCTACATATCCACGATAACTCACTGCTGAGCATGTGACTCTTATCTGAGCTCTCTCACAGTGAGTAACACAGAGATATAACTAAAGCCCTGGATTCTTTCAGATGTGGCAGCGCAAGAAAGACAACTGACAGGGCATTGAAAAAGACTTGCTCCAAAAGATTAACTTGAATAACATGGAAAATAAAACTAAGACAATACATCACATACTCAGGGTTAAGCTGGAATTTCTTCAGTTTTTCGTCTAGGTTGGAGATGTCTCTGAGGTCTGCTCCGAGGATGCAGTAGCGGTCGGAGTCAAGGCTGTGGGCATCTGAACAAACAAATAAACACATCAACAAACACACACACAAGAGATGGAAAGAACTGGCATTTTTCATGTATAGAGAGGTTCTGAAATAACTGTAACAATTACAGCTGTAACTCTGTTTTTACCTAGCAGTAGGGAGTCTGTTGAGTGGGTTTCAATGACAGGTTTGGACAGTGGTGGTTTTGTTCTGTTCCAAAAAAAATGCTGTTATTACAATTAATATAAAAAAGTAAACATAAAAAATATAATCACCATTTTAAGACAAACATGTGAAAAATACATGAGAGCCGGGAAGCCAAAGCAAGGGTTGGAACCCAAAATGGACATAGGGCTGTTTTTATTTGGTTGGCAACTGGCCAAGAAATGTACATAAATATTACAATTTGTGAAACAATTTTCCAAAATGTAGACAGAAAACAATTCTAATGTAGATGAGTTTATAAATGTTGACCTCAGTAGAGCTACGTGAAGTGCAGAGGACAGTTTGAGTAATGAGACAAAACTGGTGCAACAAGACAAAAATCATGTAATAGATGAAACTGGACAAAAACAATGCAACGAGGTAAAAAAAAAAAAAAAAAGATGTGAAAGATGCAATGAAACAAAAAGGCTGGACCAAACATTACATAAACAACACGACAAGCAAAAATAATGGTGATCCATGGTTATTTATAGCTTATATCAGTAACTTTGAGACCCAACTAGACACAAAATTTCTCTTTCCTGTCTTCAGTTAAAAAATGTGAGAACAACTTCATTACAGGTTACAACATGTAAAGTTTAACAAAGCATGTTGCTTAAGATACCATTGCAATAATTACTATAAATTTAGTATTTGCCCTTGTAAAAAGTTATTCCTACCTAATATGAGTTTTACCTATATACTGGTAGTTGTTGCATGCACTGGAGCACTGTAACATCTAAAGTGGAAGGCTCTGTCTCCCTCTACAGATTTCTATCTTGTACTACAACAAAATGTAGAGAGTAATAAAAGCGTGAGCCACTTTCCCTGCCTTTTGTTCAGAGTAATGTTTATGGTAATATTAATCTCAAAGATATAACAAATTCTTAAGGGAATTCCATCTTAAGTTAAAAATATTCAGCTTTAAGTATGTTACACTGCATCTCGTAATCAGAAAAGAGAACCTGTGGCTGATTAGTTAATAAATGCCATATGGGGGAAAAACATGGTTGTCTTACTTTATATTGTGTATTTTCCTGGCCACAACAGTTGGAAAATCAACTTCAAAGTACTTCCTTGGCATGAGGTTTTTATCCTGTAAAGCACACAGACACATATGTTGGGTTTCTTTGCATTCCGGAAACATTCAACTTTTAGATTTTATTTTAGATTAAAACAAGTCATAACCAGCTAATTTAATGATATTTATTACAGGCCCTGCACTAAACAAATCTTGATCCCAAAAAAGGAAGTGAGTCCTTTTTAATGTGACTGTGAAAATGCATTTCAGGTCACATTTTTACTTTGAATACCTCAGCCGGATTCAATGCAGACTGAGAGTTTTTAAGCCTTTAAGACAAACCTTTAGTCTCCAGAATGTGGTGTCCAGTCCAGCACCAAGATTAATCACTTGACAGTCACATTCTGCTTTCCTTATAAATGCATCAAGGAGATGATTTACACCTTGAACGCGAGCGTAGTAACCTGTCAGACAAGACAAGGAAATATAAAATGAATGTGTACAGACTAGTGTTAACATAACTTTTATACTGGCACAGAAATCATACAATGTGTTCATTTGAAATTAACTACACACATTACAAGGAAATGGTATGTTAACTTGCCTCTGTTGATTTCAGGAGCCTTTCTTTCCCCTACAGATCTGGCAAAGTATTGAATATAAGGGTCCTTCCAATAGCCTTTACTGGTAGCGAACCTGAAAAACAAATGTAATAGAGTTAAACCTAAACAACAAGACAACAGTGTGCTTTATCAGCAGAGACAGGCAGTATGTGAGTAAGGAATACAGCAAAAAAGATAAGTAGGCTTATCTAAGTGGTGGCATACAAGGTTAGAAATGAGAGCATAGCCTACTTTTTTTTTTAAAATGATGAATATTTAAAATGCTGTCCATATTTTTAATGCAATTCAATGTGTCTTATTAATGACCTCATCAGAACACTGTGCTTTGAATTTGGTAGATTGTTTTGTTAAACAATAATTTCTTTCCTCACACAAACACAATTGGGCCAGATCAAGCAGTGACACATTTCATGTTCAATAAGATCTGTGTTGAAAACTAAATAACTTATCTCCAAGTTTAATACATGTATGAAACAGGTCTAAGTAAGTACTTTCACATGACACATGTTGTAATTTACAGAAATAAACTGTTGGGGTAAAACTACTTAAATTACTGCTGTGTGACACAGGGACTCAAACTGAACTTTTTTTTTTTTCACTTTACACAAATGTACAAAACATGCTGTCTGCCTAAGAAATCGATACTAAATTAAACATAGGGCTTTAGCTATGATATTAAACTACAATTGTGATCAATATTAGATAAAAATGTTTAAATAAGAAGTTTCTAGGAACACAAATATGTTGTGACACAGGGACAGCAGTTTGTCACTTTGTTCAATAGTCAGAATGAAAGACTTTGCTGGAACTAAAACACTACAAACATGCAAATGAACTTTTGTTTAACTTACATATTACAACTGAAGTGATATATACAGCTAATAGCTGAGCATATTTTGCAAATAATTTGATCGTACATAACGTTTCTAAATTCTTGAACTGTTTAATAATTAGTTCCTACAGAGTCAGAGATTTGAAATATCACTTATACAAGCAAGAGAAAATATTATTATTAGTCAATAGGGCATTTACATATTTTAGTCCTTTTTAGGTTTCATTTTATATTGATTATATCTTTATATCTTTTTTCTACAAGTGATACTGAAATTTTGCAAACAGTTTCATAAAATAAAGTTCTTAAGCTAAAGAATTTGCCTATTAGAGAAATGATAGATAAAACTTTAACTTTTGACACTGATGTTTACTTTTTCTTGATCTTGCCCAATTGTAAAAACCTGAAAAATTTCTAACAGAAAATCCTTATATTTTGACTTAAGGACCAAACAATCTGTCATGTAGTTTTCATAACTCCATACTGTATTTCATGTTTCTGTTCAGTTGTCCAATGTGTAGCCTTTTCCTTCCTTTGTATAAGTCAGTGTAGTCCAGGGCTGCAACAAGTACTTGATTAGATGTCGGGAGTTAAATAAATCCACAAATAGTTGATAATCCCTGATGATCTGTTTGAGCAGTTTTTTAAGTTGGAATACTTCATTCCACCCCTGTAAAGGAGAATATTTTCTGGTACATTTTTTCTGTGGCAATAAACTGAGTATCTTTGAATTGTGGACAAATTAAGATTTTTGAGGACATTGTCTTGAATTCTGAGAATCACTTTTTCTGACATTATCAACCAAATAATTTGTCAATTGACTGAGAAACAACAAAATGTACTCATTTGTTGCAGCTCTGAGAGTCCTCTGGAATTTACGCTGAATTTGGAGCATTGGGCTTCAAACGTGTGACCTCTCTGCCCCCTAGTGGTAAAATTTACTAAATAGATTTTAAGACACACACTGACAAATAAGGCATTTATAGCGTCCATAAAAAAGTGAATTTTGCACTTTGAGTGCAGATTGGCATAGCCAGATCAGGCCTAACAATGAGAGTTAAAAAAAAAGGCAACTGTCTTTTAAGAGAGACTGTGAGATTTTTATTTACACAACAAAAAGGAAATAAAATATTGTTAATGTTAAAATGTATCTGTTGCACTTGACCGATACTGCAGTTGTTGGTGATTTCTTTTTCATGGCTACATTTATTTAGACAAAAGTGACAGCTGGAGTTAATGTAAATGTTTAACTAGGATACTCCATGTACTGTACCTCTTGCATGTCGTTGCGTCGTCGCACGTCGTCCTCACTGCTTCGTCTGCAGTATCCGTGTCTGTGAAGGGTTGCCGAGCTGCCATTAATAACACTTACTTTCTGTAAATAACATTAAAACCTCAAGTGTTGCATAATCTTGTCCACCTGCTTTACACTGACAAACTACCACTGGCTAACTGGCTAGCTTAGTTTGACAGGTGGAATTGTTGAACAAAATGGAAAGGAAGGACAATAAAACTATGAGCATAGTCGAGTTGCTCAAGTACGTGTATAGATTAACTACGACCTGAATGAAAATATGCAGGTTATACAGCGGAAACCATAATTTAGTGTGTAATAACAACTTGCTCCGTACAATTCAGTTCAGCAGTTACACCGGAAATAGTAGCGTATTTGCTTCCGGGTCAAGATTTTCATATTAAAAGTAATATCCAAAAATAATGAGAATTTATTATAATTCTTCAATAAATTGTGTTTGTAAATGGTAAATGTTTCATCTTACTGCACCCCAGTATATCTCATAAATAAATTTTCTCCTCCTCACTCCTCTAAATTTATTAGTGCCTCATGTTTTACATAAATATTTACACAATGGATAACACGACAAGTTTTTTCAACAGCCCACAACACTTTGTGAAAGATTAAACCAGACCAACCTTTCTTGCTTCCACCGTTTTAGAAAGAGTTATGAGCATTCAGACTCACATTTCAGATGTGTATTTGTTGTTAACATCTCCACCACATCATCTCTTTCCAAAAAATGTTCAGTCATCCAATATCACACTGCAAACTGAACAGAGAAAAAGACCAATAACTGGAAACAGGTATGTGTACCACAGGATCTGAAGGTTTTTTTTTTTTTTTTTTTTAAACAATTTTTGAAGGACTGTTTAATCTACTGTATTTGAGTGTGACCTTAGTCACGTCCATAACTTCAAATTACAATTGTCAGAAATACCAGTCACTGTCTAATGATTATTCTCATTACAGAGAAAACTGTAAGACTCGTGGAAGTGAGACAGATTAGTGAAAGGAAAAAACATTAGGGAAAACATGAAAAAAGGTGCAGAGTGAAGATGACACAGATCAAGCCCCATGAGACATATGGACTCCACAGCAACAATAACACAGTGTAGGTTAAAACAGAATGGCAGACATTTTATATTTATGTCTCATACATCTCATGGAATTCCTTTGCATCATCATTGTGGCTTGTTTAACATAAGTACAGACTTTGACTCTGGATCTAGAAAATCACATGACAAAGAGGAAGACCTTCTGGAGGAAAAAAAAAAAAAAAAGTTAAGCATCTTATCTAAAAAAATCAGTCTGAGAAACCACACAGACAACAGTCCATTAAGTCTGTTGCAGCTTTAAATTGTCTAAGATGCAGATCCATACAAATGGAGAGTACTATATACTTGTCACCAAATTGACCTACAAAAAGCTGTTACAATTTCTACAGTTCTGCAACCACACAGATTTAAACCAGAACATTACAGTCACATAAAATATTTGCATCGGAATATCTTTCCACTCTCAGAGGTTTCCAACTGCTGATATTGCTGAGATGATGGAACAAAGATCTTAATGGATTACCAGGGTTGAAAACTTGACAGTCCATCACCTGAAAGGCAGATGGATCAATAATTTCAATTTATCGTAACAGCATAGTGCCTCTGGCTTCTGATACATGTCTATATTTTCTGGTGTTTATACAGTGTATTGTATTGGTATAGTGAAACTTTACTGACTCACAGCAAAAATATCTAGGCTCAAATATGTAAGCTAGAGAGTCTATTTTCCTGCACAGTGTCTTTTTTTGATTCCTCTGTACTTGGATATTTGCATTAATTTGATTATTAAGCCATGTTTATAAATATATTTAGGAGACAGCACAATTTTTGGCAGCTTTCAGTATAACTTGTTAGTTATTAGTCAACATAAACTCATTGAAAATTACAAGAAAAACGTATTTTTTAAGGGATGCTTTCAATAAAATAGTATTCACTTTAGGTAAAATATCTCCATGGACTCAAGAAAGTAAATTTTACGTTGTTTTTAAGCATTATAATGATATGAGACGTTAACTGTTTCCTTTAAAATTACAGTAAAATACTGACAGCAGTTGCTGTCCACTTTTAATGTAAAATAATACAGTGTTTTATATAATCTTTTGTATTTCTACAGTGACGCCACTGTAATCTACACTCTGTTTCAATAGTTCCCTTTGTTTCAAACATTAGACTCTTGACTAACAGTATGTATAATGTTTAGGATCCAAGATTGAAGTCGAAAACCAACAAGCTTGGTGTGTGTGTGTGTGTGTGCGTGTGTGCGTGTGTGCGTGTGTGTGTGCGTGCGTGCGTGTGTGTGCGTGTGTGTGCGTGTGTGTGCGTGTGTGTGCGTGTGTGTGTTTACAATTAAAAGTGCACAAGCCCTAAAATACTATTTAAAAAAAAAAAAAGACAGCACAGGACAGGACAGGGCAAGTGGTAACATTACAGAACGGTTCATAAAAGGAAGTGCTGCCTGAATAATTGCAGTAGTTTTGCTTGTAGTAAACTGTGCAAATGTCTGTAGCTATGTTGTTTTTTAAGGACTGCAACAATGAGCATAATATCTACTTTTCTTTCTTTTCATTGAGATACAACAAGAAAATACAGGGAAATATTGTGCACAGTAGAAATGAAATGAAATGACTCACACAGGCAACAGTGTGACCTCTGTTCCCATGACAAAAAAGAGCTCAAATATTAAGAATCATTTGACATGTTGGATCAAAGATTAGAGCAGTAAATCTCATATTGTCTGGCCTGAAGAGATAAGTACAAACAGTACACACTAAATACTGGACGCTTTGGATTGCTTTGGCTTGTTTTTAATGCTGTTCTCATATTTCCTGTATATATTTATAATAATATTTCAGTTATATAGGAAAACTGTAAAAACTTCCTCCATGTGGCACCGGCGTAAACATTGATCTGATTATAGTTCAAGGTCTGTGCAAATGTTGTATATGTGATTATATTGTAGATGAAGAGGAAAAACAGTAATTTTATCTGTTGTTGGACCAAAAATAAAATGGTGCCATAATATAAATCAGAAAAAGTACAATCTGTTTGTCTGAGTTTTGAGAATTTTATAAACTTCTCATTGATGAAATTGATCTTTGAATGATTGAATGTTCTTGTACCAAAGCTATTTGGTTAAATGATTGTAAAATATAACTGTAAAAGTGTCAACACAATGGGAGCTGCTGGTGGAGACTATAAACCAACAAAATGCTAAATACCAGTTGGTCAGTTCTCTTTCTCAGTTACCCGTGCTCAGATTTTGAATACCTTACCATCAGAAATAAAAACATCATCTAATGCAGTGTTTCTCAAACTGTGGGGTGGCCCCCCCCGGGGGGGTGGCAAAGGCTTGCCAGGGGGGGCATGGGATCTCTCCTTTGTGTTTTGTTTTTTTTTCTTCAGGTTATAGAACATGCAGCAGGTGGAACTAATGTTTTAGCACTGAAGCACCCTGGACTCATTTTAGGGATGTACAACAAACAAGTTTACTCAATCAGTCAAACTGTATTTATAGAGCGCCATATCATAACAAAAGTTATCTCATGACACTTTACATGTAGATCAGGTCGAAACCAGACTGTCAAGCCAACAGAATCCTCCAGCAACACTTGTGACTGGCGATGGTAGCAAGGAAAAACTTCCTTTAAACAGGCAGAAACTTCGAGCAGACCCTGAATCCTGAAGGATCGTCATCTGCCTTGACCAGTTGGAGTTAAAGAGAGAGGGTAAAGAAAGAGATAAAGCCATGGTGATCGGTCATTAGACTAGACAATGAGTTTAGGTTTGGAGGATGGACAAGAATTTTACTGAAAAAGAAACATGGAAACAAAAGGAAAACTGTGATGCTCTTAAAAAGTAAAAAAATAAATAAATAAATACTCAAGTCAAAATGAAAATATTCCAGTAAAAGTTATATTCTGTACAGTGGTGGCCAAAAGGTCTTTGGTGTATCAGAAAAACAAACGGGGAAAAAATTTAAAGAACTGAAGCATGTTAAGAACTTGTGTCACTACAAAAACCTTTTGGTGACAAGTGGAAATAATTACATTATTAGATGTAGTGTAGTAGAAGAGTAAAACACCCTTCTGAATCACTCGTGGTCAATTTATTGTTGGTTTCATTGCTTTGAGGAGCTCATACACTTTTTTTTTGGCAGTTTGTTTTTATATGTATAGTTTTAAGAACATAGAAGGCAGCTGACCCCTGTAATGACCACTGCATCAATGACATATTTTTAAAAATGCATTTACATATCATCCCTGTCAAATTATTTTTAATAAATAAATAAATAAGATTAATGAAATTTCATGGAAGCAGCCTCGTGTTGTTTGAGTCATTCTAACAAACTAAGCCTCTTCTACGAGGGCTGTTCAATAAGTTCATGGCCTCACCCAGAAATACTGGTTGTTATAATACAGGATGTTACATTCTTTCGTGATGGGATAGTGATGCTTGAACATCGATGGACCAAGTGCATTGCTGCAAATGGAGATTATGTTGAAAAATGAAATATAAATGATCAGTCTGTGTTGTTCTGTTCTGGGTGAGGCCATGAACTTATTGAACGGCCCTCGTATACACCAGTGGTTCTCAACTGGTCTAGTCTGGCAAATGATAGGCCACGACTCAAACTGATAAAGTTAAAATTTATCTGATGAAAATATGCTGTGTTTTGAACCTGAAGTAATACCAAATATTGCAGTATGCCAGCACAAAAGAAAAGTTTAACCTATAAAGACCCAGTGCTACTTTTGTGGCAGTTTCAAAATTATTTTTTTTCTCTCTATTTAATTTTTCTTAAGTGATTTATCACCACTTATTATAGTATTATCCTCTGTATTTGGCATTTTTCAGTGCAAATCAGATGTTTTACCCTATATTTTATTTACTGATTATGTAGATGTTCATTAAATCTGAGATTAAAGTTAATGGTTATTATATCAAAAACATAGAAAATTTAAGAAAAAGTGACTTTTTTAGTAAAAATATATCAATAACTGAACATAAACCAAGTGTGTCCATCCACTGTCATTGATCCAACTCCATGGGTTTTACTGGTGAATCAGTGTTGTAGAAGATGGCAGTGTTTCCATGTTCACAACCTCTGAACATGGGTCAAATGGGTCATATCTGATGACCATGAAAACATGACAAACTGCATTTTATACCAGTTGTTTACATGTATTGACAGGATTAGTGGATCAACAGGTATTAAACATGATAGATGAGTAGATGCTTTTGGTCGCTGGGGGGTCTTTGGGTCTTTATGGGTTAATGATAAACCAAAATGACCATCAGTTCGTGATGCTAAAGAGGGAAATAGTACATTTTAACCAAAACCAAATAGTGTACTCAGTTAAAAATCAAAAGTACATTCAGTCACTTATTCAAGTATTAATCATAAAGCTGACATAACAATCAGAGCATTTCCGTAGCAGCCACTTGAAACACACTTGGTGTTTTCATGCAAAATGAATTCAATAATTAAACTGCAATCAGTATTTCTTAACTTTTTTTTTTTTGCCCAAAGTCCACGACCCACTGAAATTGGGTTTGCGACCCACTTTTGGGTCACGACCCACCAGTTGAGAATCACTAATCTACACCACTGTCAGAGATGGAGGTGATTTTAGGGCTTTGATCATATACCCGGGTGTAGAGGACCTCCATGTCTCCGTGTGTGCGTGTGTGTGTGTGTGTGTGTGTGTGCTGTCAGTGTCCAGGGGGAGGTGGTGCTGTCTGGCGGATGATGTTGTGGAGTAACGTTACTTCCTGCTGCTCCGTGTGTGTGCTGGCAGAGGCAGAGGTGAGCCGCCACCACCACCTCCACCGCTGCTGCTGCTGCTGCTGTTCACTGCGCTCTTCTCTGGGAAAAAGCGGCCAACGGATTATCCAGCTCCGTAACGTTAGCCCGACGAGCTAACGGTCACAGACAGCGACCGAGGAGGGTCATGAACAGCCGCCGGAGCCAGTGAAAGTTCGCCACAGCTTACTTTGGGACTTTAATGCACGGAAAAACACACAAAAGGAGGTCCACGGATCATGCCGTCGCCCCCAAAGGGAACTTTTCTCTAGAATTTCCACTTGGGAAAGGCTAGCTTAGAGGCTAGCAAGGCTACAAACTATTTTTAATTGGCTTTGGGCTCAATGGCTGTCGCTTGTTTCTCCCTGTCATAACGACAGCTAGAGACATTTGGAAACGGGGAGAAGCCCCGTCAACTTCATGCCAAACCAAAGTCCGGCTTTGAAGCGTAACTTCGGGAAGACTCGAGTGGGAAGGGACCGAAAATGAAGAAGCAGTTCAATCGGATGAAACAGCTCGCCAATCAAACAGTTGGCAGGCAAGTATTAAACCTAGCGTTGTTTACTCATTTAACAGTCAGCAACAAACTAGCAAACACATCTTATTAAGCTCACTTTAAGAAATGCATGTAGAATTAACCTAAACCTACTGACTTTTCTTATGAAAAGCTGTTAAGAACAAACATATAAACTAGTATATTAAAGTGTAGACGCCTTTCATGAATGAAAAACTAGCCTGTAATAGCTGACACCCGGGCTTCAGGACATGAGACTTATTTAATAAAGTGTGGAAGGGGGGGTGTGTGTGTGTGGACTGTTTCCCACCGCCATCTGAACCCAACCAGATGTCCAGCTCAAAAGAATGAATCAGCTATTTTACCGACACTGTCCAAGCACATCTACTCGGGAAATAAACAACAGCCATTATCTAAATGACGGTGCATTTTAATCTTTTAGCTTTAAAGTTTTTAATCAGATATCTGTTGCAGTGGGTTGCAGAAATGTCCCAAAAAGCATCTAAAGCATAGTGAATATATTTTGAGGCCTAAGTTGATTTGTGTGATTTTTCTCACCCCTCCAGGACTACATCAGTTGTATTTGCAAGACTTTATGTTCATAAAAGCAAATGTCAAAGTGGTTAAGGGCTTTGATAATGCCGAAAGTATGAGTTTGCTTTGTAAAGTCTGCAAACCTCACAGTGCATTATGTGGTTTGGCTGGTTAATAATAATATCTAGTAAACACTGATAAGGGTTTTAAGGCAAATACGTATACCAAGCCTATTCATCATACACTTTGGTGTATGTGTTCCAATTCAAAGATGTTTTGACTTTATCTTACTGTAAGAGATGAAGATGAGAACCCCCTGCAAAAGCACTAATACACTAAAGTACTGGATGAACTGTCTGTAAGGTTTGCTTTCACTTTGTGCTGATAATGTGGCAGTAAGAGCTTCTCCATTTCTGAAACATTAGACATCCTGCTTCAATGCCCCAAACTTAAACCTTATGAAATAGATTAATGTGAATCATGATCTGCATTTTCCCCTTTGGTTTTGATACTGCCATGCTCTAACTCTGAGAGATAAATGCATCCAGTTTTGGAAAACAGGGATGAATCCAAATAGTTTTCTTCAGAGTCTGTCGAGGTCATTGTCCAGGACCATTATGTTGTGGTGTGATGAAATACAATGTCCCTCTGTAACTGGATATCTAAAGTAATGATGACTTCACCCTGGCTTTGTACAAACAGGGCGTTGAGACACATTAGAGTATGCTTTTATCACAATATACAATTCAATTGTACTTTAGTAATGTTGTGTTTAATGTTGGAGAAATCAGGGTTTGGCACCTTCAGAAGGCAGTGTGCACCCAGTACTGGATGGTGCAAGATAAAACTGCTGATTGGCGCAAAAAAAGTGTAACGTGCCTTCCAAGTTGGACAAAATCATATTACAGAAAAATCTTATTGGAATTATTTTGTCAGACATGTAGCTTGTGATATGAGTCACGACTTTTGTGGGAAAAGGCTGAAAAAGAATCTCAAAATGATGATGTGATTTGTGCTGTGGTCTGTACCAAACAGACATGTTTCCTGAAGTCTGGAGAATGTGATTTGTAGGCTGGGGTATCTCTGTAGCACCACAGAGTTTCATTTAATGTGGTATGTTTTGACATTTTATTCTTCAAAAACTGCAGCTCCTGTGACTTGGATATTGCACTCAGCTATTTTGCAGTTTCATTAATATTTCAAACCTACTTCCATATAATTATATGGTTTTATTTAGTTAACCCTTAAACACCTTAACAGCAAAAGCATCTACTGATCTAAAATGTTTACTAACTTTTCATCCATCAATCTAAATACAATAGTTCAGATAAAATTCTGTTTCTCAGCTTTTCAGCAGCAGCAGCTATGACCCATTTGGACATTCAGAGGCTCCATAGTGACCATAGAAACATTGTCATCTTCTGCAACATTGATTCACTAGCAAAACCCATTTAGTTTGAGAAATAACAGTGGCTGTAGAGACTGTTTTTACATTCATTTAATGCTGGAAAAGTCCATTTTTCTTCAGTTTTCTCCATTTTGACTTAATAATCTTTGAATTTGCCCTGAGCTTTTTTGAACATTTACATGATCAGTAAATTAAATATAAGAGGCTGCCTGATTTTCATTAAAAAATGGAAAATATAGATTAAAATATTATGATGAAATATGATAGCCTAAATCTCTTAGGAAAGGTTAAATGTAGAAAAGTTGCCACAAAAAATAGTTTTACTTCTGTAAGGTTTAAATATTGTGTAATATCTACGTAGAGGAAATATTGATTTAAAGGTTCGGTGTACAGTATTTAGTGTCATCTATCATTAGAGCCAGTGATTTGTTCTAACATTTTATGTAGCTTGGGCCTACACTCAAACATATTAGGGACTGTAATGCACTTAAATGCTTGGAAACATAATCATTAATATTTGATGCCATGTCTGCAAATAGATCCTCAAATTGCCAAAAGAAAGCTAGCTTTTTGACAAATTATGTGGTCAGTTTGCATGCACGTATTATTATTTTTTCCGTTGGTTAAGATAATGATTACTGTCACTCATTTGGCTAAGAAGCTGCTCAGATATAAAAGTTTTCTCAGTAATTAATCATTTTAGGTCTACAATCAGTCAAAAACTCAGGTATGGTTATGCGAGTCCTCCTTTTTTACCAGTCTTATATGATCCTAATCCAGAACACAGTGAACCACCTTAACTTAATCCATAGAAAGATCAACCTGTAATGAGCATGTCATTCTTAGATGATTGTAGAGAATAAATTAACCTATTTTTTTTTTAAATATTAAAATACAATTAATGTAGATAATCCCAATTTTCTCACCTCTTAAAAAATGTAGGTGGGCTAAAATCACACTAAGCACTCCTCTAGCTTCCTCTGGTTTCTGAGGGTTTAGGTAGTGTATGATGGTGTTTTATCTGACTAGAAACACTGCATTTTAACATCACTTTGGACTGACATCACTGCAATATTCATAATAACTGGATAATGTGAGCACAACTTCTTATTTTCCTGTACGTACAGTTCATTACTTACTGAGACTGTGGCCTAAATTGTCCTGCTAGAAACAGACACAGGAGTTCAGAAATCAGTCCCACAGATGATGGACAATTATTTGTCATTATTTCTCTGCAGCAGCAAAACAATGCGTTAGACAAACTCTTTTTAGTGCAGACAGATGCTTAAGTATTACTATACTGAACTGAAATAAACTCACTAGCCTAGCAATTTGTGTTAGGGATATTAATGCAACAAACCCACGGATTAGAGCAAGACTCAGTAAAACTACCATAATTACACCACAAAAGGCCTTTTACATGTTGAATGCTGATTGTTAACTGAGTAAGAAAGCGCTAGACTCTTTATACCTTTATGTTTTAATGACATGGTCCCTGTGAAGAGTAGATTATAGGCCAAATTAAGATTGATGCCAAACTAAAACTACTGAAACTGATCAAAAAGAAACAAACCTGTGGAAGTTGTCAAAGCAAACACAACAGATAGAAACAGAAACACCCGAGACACATGATTTATTTATTTCATAGTAACGCTTCCAGCCACAGTCGACAGTCTGTGTGTTTTAATAATACTCCTGCAGCCAAAGCTCAAAATCAGAAGTAGGGCAGCTGGAATATTCATAATTTCCTTGCTGTACTGTATCAGCAGTAAATCAGCATTGGAGAGAGTGTGATGAAGAAAACAGACGTTTGTATGTGTACGTGTGTATGATCTGGCAGCAGTTCCTTATCCTTTACAGTGCACAAGCAGGGTTAATACCTCATCTGCTCCTAAACTTGCCCATTTTTTTTACAAAAGTCATCTGTCTGCAGTTGGATTAGGTGCAAGGCAGTGTCCTCTGCTTTCGCCATTAGCTTCAAGCCGGTGTCTGCAAAAAGTTCTGGAGAGCAAAGGCCTCCTCTCCGCTGCCCCCTGGGTTCCTGTGATTGTGCGAAGGCAGAACACTGTGTCCACCAAGCAGCCGCTCGGAGGAAATCTCTCCTTCTTCTTCTACAAACAGGAAACTGCCTCCCAGAGACATGCTAGTGCTTTCTAGAGACAGGGGGAGAGAGAGGAATGGACGTGGAGGGAAACGCAGCATGCGAACACAGGCCAGGGAGTATGTTGAGGACTGTAACCTGGGAAGGTTTCAGTTTAACGTCTTTGAACTTGCTGACCCCTTACGTCCATGTGTGCAGACATGACAGCAACAGCTAAAGGAGAAATAACATGGAGACAGTATTATTGAATCTAGTATACATACTAGTGAATATACACTTTGATCCATTTAGAATCAAGCACCAGGACCAGAGCAGAATCTTTTACAGTACTGGTGAGATTAAAGAGACTGGGTTGGGTTTGGCCTGCGATGATGCCATTAACTTTGTCAGGTTTTTTTTTAGTGTCTGTGGAAGAAGTTTGATTAACAGCATGTGAGCCCAGAGGGTGTGTAAATAAAGAAGGTCATGAAGTGGTCCAGAGTCAGGGTAGAGTAAGGTTAGCGTAAGGAGTAGGCTTTAAGGAATGTT
This sequence comes from Sphaeramia orbicularis, assembly GCF_902148855.1. Taxonomy (NCBI): domain Eukaryota; kingdom Metazoa; phylum Chordata; class Actinopteri; order Kurtiformes; family Apogonidae; genus Sphaeramia; species Sphaeramia orbicularis. Next base: position 37,920,031 of record NC_043975.1, on the reverse strand, counting down.
ATGAGAGAATGTTATACTTCTGTACCGGTCTTATGTTTAATGTTTAATGAACGTTTGAAAAATACAGTTATTCAGTTTTTTGTTGTTTGGCTTAATTTACCGCTTGATAGTTTGACCAAGAATCATGGAATTTATCATCATAATTATCAATATTGACTGATTTTTTATTTTTTATTATTTTTTTTTAAATCATACTAACATTTTTTGCTGTTTCACTGGGCCTTACTGTAACTAAAGTTATTATATTATTTCAAAATAGGTCTATTTACTTTTAGAGGTTTTATTTTTTGTTTTAGATTAGATTTGCTTTGATTACTTTTTTAAAATATGCAGAAAGCATTGAGATTTATGTAAGTTTACAAAAAGGCAGAATGAAAGGATAAATGACATGCGCCACACGACCCCCTGGAACCACTCAGTTATTGTCTAATTTTGCATCCTTTTCATTAGGACAAAGTGAACAGCAACCACAGCACAAAACTACAGGGAAACATTTTATTTTACACGTGATTCTATTTCATTTGTTGAATTTTAGTTTTTGTGCTTTCCAAATCATTTTATTTCCGTCAATGAAAATATTTCTTCACTGCTAGCTGTAGTTTAATTATAGCCTCTCTTAACTGTAATTGCTATCATTGTATAGTTAATTTAATATCATGATGATATTTTACATCAAATTTATCATGATACCATAACTGTTCTTTAAATTCAGTTAAGAAATGATTTAACATACCATACCATACCATGCTAAGTCACGTTTGATTGACAGTTTTCATCTGTACTTGGTACATCCATACAAACAATTCCTGTTCTGAGTGACCTCATTCTGTGTTGTGTTAGTCTGCATTGCTTTCATTAAGTTGTCCCGCCTGGATCCATCCATAGAGTGGAAGGACACAGAACACCTTCCAACTGAAAATTGCGATATGATTTTCAACACAATATAGATAACAGAGCATAATATGTAATGATATCAATTTTCATATCATTCTATCACAAGTAGACAAAAACTTAAAATGTTACACATTTAAAATTAAGTCTGATACTAAATTAAGACATCCCTAAAAGGAGAAAAAGACCATTAACATTTTTTTCTACATAAAGACACCTTTTTTTTATGGCTGTTAGAAAATGGCCTTGAGGTAGATAACCTTGGATCATTATCTCAGTTTACTCAGGCGTTTTAGTAGCTCACATATAGTAAGTGTTTCCATCAGCACTACTTCAGGTGAAGCAGACCCAACAGACTTTTACAGCCCCACAGTTATGTCCATCACTTAGTTAACCTGGCAGTGAGTTTACTTAACAATGAAACAACTAGTAATTACAGCTGTACTGTTCTGTTGTAATCTGGTTGTTCAGAAAAGACAGAATATTTGAAAACTTTTCTCCTGCTGGACTATTAATCATTCACTGGCACTATAAACAATGGTATTATGTAATCCCTTATGCTACTGTATCATGTAGCTATCATCTTATTAGCTCTGTGTTAATACATCTAAAGCAGTGACATATTGTATTTTCAAGTCCCTGATTCACTCAGTAACTGAAAAGACACCCTGCCCAGAGGGATCAACCAAATGTCACTGTTGAGCTGTCAGAGATAGGTGACTCGGGCGTTTCCCCATGTCGCGCCGCACCAGTGTATTGAGGACAATGAGGTGTGTCAGCTGTGACGATGCCTTTGTTATCCTGCAAGTGACAAACTGGGCTGACCCTGTTAGGGTGGCTATTTATTTGTTGGCTGTCACAGTGGTTTTTGCATCTTTTGCTTTGTCATGATTGTACTTTAGCCTCACCTCAGGTTTTTTTTCCTACCACAGTGAGATACACTGGACCAAACTCCTTCATCAGTTTCCTTTCCGCATCGCCCTGCTCGTGCCCACATCTAATGTCAGCCCTAACAGCTCACATAAAGAAGAGATACATTGGTGAGCTTGAATGGGCTGAGTCACTCAATTATTCTCCCAGCTCCTTTCATCTGGGTCCAGTATCCATTACCTTCGTGCCTTAAGCTGCCAACTGTTGCAGCCGTAACAGGCAGACCCTCCCTCTCCTCACCCTGCTGATTGTGTTAAGTGGCCTGTATCAGCTGCTCTATTATGCTTACGGTCACACTAATGACTTACTCGTTTCCACTTTGATAGTAGAATCGCCATGGTTACCATTCTGAACTAGTGGTCATGGCTGCGCAGCAAAGACCTATTGCTGTTAAGAAGTCACATGCAGCACACAGTGACACACTTTTTACAAAGGCTTCCGCTTCAGCAAGGCATGATGGGTTCGGCTCTGTTCACCCTAGGTCAGCTGATGCCGGCAAAACAATTGTTGTTTTGTTTGTTGTTGTCTTGGGCTGCACGTAGCCTATTTTTGCCTCTGTAGCCCAGTGCTTTTTTGGGTTTGGTTCACACAAGCAGTGCTTTTGTACAAGTTCTTATCATCAATGTCTTCACATTAACCAGGTTTTTAGTTCAGGAATGTAAGGAAGGCAAATTTGATTAGCAAAGCTGGATTACTCATCAGTCCTTTATGTTAGTCTTGGCATGCACGGAGTTTAGTCTGGTTTCTTTTGGTGTTTTGATTAGTTTCAGCTCATGAGGCTCAGAGGTCATTAAGCAGAGCGGATACACAGCGGAGGGGTTGAGACATGAACAACATGGAAAGTAGCAGTGGGACAGAAATACATTTCATCTGCTACAACAACACTGCATGTAATGGCTCACATTGATATTTTTGTTAAGGTTATCTGGAGATTCCAGAGTTATGGCTGATTTTTAGTGACAATGTCAGGCAAATGTGTATCATACAAAGTTGTTTAGTCCACTTGCAGCATTACAGCAATATGAAAACCCCCCACACATGAATGTTGTTTCAGCCCTTTTTTCAGGTGTGGAAAAGCCCCTAGTTAATTTTATGAGTAGTCCCCATGTGGTGTAAAGCTGCATTTTTCTTGATCACCATGAACCATTTGCATCATGTTGGATTATTTTTAATTCAATTAGATTTAGTTTTTCTGACAGTGTTAGTTTAGTTTTCATTTTCTCACAATAATATGTTAAATTCCATTTTAATACATCTACTGAGTGTTTGTGATAAACTCTATTTAATATAAGTTGTGTGTATACATATTTTGTATGATCAGTTTGCTCAGATACCTCAGACTTTGTGCTCATGAAAGCATAATAATTCACTGGCTTGTAAGTTTGGGTCTTTGACAGGACCACATGAAGAGCTCTTCAGTGTGTAGACAGCACCGCAACATGGATTCCATACTGTGGCTTCATAATCACCCTGTATGTGTATTTGCATTATAGTATGATCTGTGTGTGGCTCACATTTTTCCACGGTTAGCTGGAAGTCTTGCCTGGATGTTTTGTGGGCTATAGGTCCTCACTCTGTGTGTGTGACCTCACCAGCCTGGCTATGGCTCCTCTCCAGTGGAAATATTTCCATTCATCTCCTCTAGATTATTCTGGTTTGGCACTTAAGAGGTTTTTTTTACCCCCACCACCCCATCCCCCAAATTCCCCTCACTCTTGTATTTTGTTTCTCCTAAACACCAAACTATAGTGTCTTTCTGTTTCTCTGTGCTCCCTTCCTCTGTATTGTAATTGAAAGCAGCTGTCTGCCGCTGTGAAGAGGTTACTATAGTTCATAAGGAGCAGTTTTTTGGACAAGGCCTGAGGCTTCATGGGAAGCTCCAGTTACCCAAAATGCAGGCAAGAGACTGTCTGCATGTCACTTCAATTACAATACTGAGTTCAGAAAAGTTTGCACATTAGTTAAAACCAACAAATCCAACATTACCTGCTCAGTCTTCATTTTGAGTCACAGTACAGAGACAGAAAGTCTATAGATTAAGGAAGAGCAAAGGAGGGGTGGAGAGTCTGGCGTGTGAGAGAAAAAGGGAATTAAGATGTTACAGCATGCTAGCACGTAAGCATTATGCAATACCTACTAGCCTGCTTTAATAATATGCCTCCTGGAGGTTTATAGCTCCATGTTACAGCAAAAAGAATGCTGTTGTCCTTGTAATAGTCAAAGATAAAGTTTTTTAGTGGCAAAGTTTATTTCATGCATTTCAAAATAATTTTTTGGATTTATAAAGTAATTTAAAATTGATTAGAAGTGTCATAAATTATATCATTAAAAGCAGTAAAACTAGTAAAAGGATGAGTTAAAAATAGACCTATTGAGCGAAGTTTGGTTTGAAATTAGTGATATCCTGATCTGGATTTTTTTGCTTCCGATCCATTTTTTTTTTTTATGATTAGTTTTGCCGATACCGGTCCAATACCGATACTTTTTACTAGGAAATGTTGATTTCAATTTAGAATCATTATTTATAGCTTATTATGTTATTATTTTACTTGAGATCACAAGTGGGCTGAATGTAGAACCTGAACTAAAACAAGTATGACACCTTTGACTCTTAATAACTTAATTTTTGCACCTTCCAAATTCATACTGTGGGCCAAATTAGAACCTAGTACCAATTTCCTTTACATCATTTATATCATACTACATTGTGTGACACTGATTACAACGGTTAAAAATTTAGCTTTGTCCAGTGGACGTCTGCTTTGGGTTTGTGTTGTGTCCCCCTCGAGTATGCGCGCAAGTCTGCAGAGCCAAGTATGCCCGACTCTGTGGGGCCTTAAATCTCTTGCTGTTATGCAGCTCATTATCCTTTTCCCTACCTTCGGAGACTTGAATTTGAGGGGGCAGGACGTTTGACCCCTCTTGCTCCCCCCTAGAACCGGGCCTGGATCGGTCCGATCTTGTGGCTAAATCCGATCTTCTAAAAAAATGCCAGCATAGCAGCAGATACCAATCTTTAGATCAGATCGGGACATCCCTATTTGAAATCAATGCTTTGTATATAAAGTATATTCTATGTATTGACCCTCATGACTGGAGCATACTGTAAATGAGTGGCACTAATGCATTATGGGATAAAGCCAACATGGATACGGTCAGAGACACAACAGCTCCAAGACAATGTTAATTCTACACAAGGTTCAAACGGTGCAAAAGGGTACATAATGTTTATGGTTTGTGTTATGATATTTCCTTATGTGCTTACTTGGACATTGTGAACTATTTTGGACTCTATATTGGACATTTTTGAATGCATCGGCTGTTATATTAACATGTTAGAACCCGCTCATTGCTTAGCATTAGCCTAAGAGACTTTCCAAGACTGAAACATGCATTCCTCATTTTATATTTTATGTTTCTTCATAGTTTTCCCCATGTCTTTTAACATTGCTGACAAGAGAGAGAGAAATTAATGGTGAGAAAAACATCACTGTGAAGTGTGGCCTTTGCTCTGTTGGACAAGTGTTATAATACTTTAAAATATCTATTTCATCACCAGATGAAAATCTCTTTGTGTAGAATGTAAACGTTCATCTTTTCTTTTTTCAATACTATTTTTTTTTCTTTAAATTTATCTATTATATTCAAATTTCGAAAGCTTTACTCCATATTTCTGAAATTTGCTGACTAAGTTCGCTGTGATCTTTGACATTGCTTTTCTGAGTGTGTCTGTTGTTCTTCAGCCAGTAGCCACAGAGGCCACAGACCAGTGCGACGGTGTTGATAAGCAGCTGAGCCTGCGTTTCCCAGCCTTCTCCCTTTAAGTGAATCTAATCTGTCTGACCTCTCCAGGACTAACTATTAGTTTACTATTAATAGGCTCAGGCAGACTAGGGCTAGGTGGTGCACAACACTGAGCCACGCTGCCGCCGGCTTAAGGAAATCTAGACGTTTTAGGCATTAACAACAAAAAACCTGACTCCTATATGATTATTTATTTTTAGTTAAACAGATCTGTTTCTGCAGTTGTAAATTTGTGACTGGGTAGACTTCCAGATTTCCACTGGTGGATCTGAAGAGCACTTTATTTAGCCCCCTACGGCGCAGCAGTCAGCAAAACCTGTCTGTCACACAGTCTTGTGAATGAAAAGAATAATAATATCTGAAATCTTTACTTAAGCCAGTGGTGTCCAATCCTGGTCCTTGAGGGCTGGTATCTTGCATCTTTTAGAAGTATCCCTCTTCCAACACACCTGATTCAAATGATAAGACTATTATCAAGCTCTGCAGAAGCCTGATAACGACCGTCAGGTGCGTTGGAAGAGAGAAACATCTAAAACATGCGGGATACCGACCCTCCAGGACCAGGATTGGACACCCCTGACTTAAGCTCATGGAGAGAGAGGCCTCAGCTTTTAGACTGGATGTTATTCTGTCTGTCATTCTGTCACATGGATGTTTTGTGCCATAGTAACAAACCAAAAAGAGACCAACCCTCTGCTGAAACTTTCCCATGGCATTATCCTTCAATACCTGACAGTATTTTTACTGTGACTGGAATCCAGTTGGTCAGGAGCTACATCATTTGTCTGACAGATATTTTCACAGTGACTAAACAGTGTATTGAACTACAGTGACTTTTCACCCTTGTCTGTCATGTATGTGCTAATCTCTTTTTCTCTGTTGTCTTTTCTCACCCACAGAGCGGAGAAAACAGAAGTACTCAGCGATGACCTCTTACAGGTAAATCATTGATCCGAGTCTGACTCTGCAGAGCTCAGACTACCTTATGACAAAGGAGGAGATTCATCTGTCAGTCATTTTCTAAAATATATGAATGAGTCTTTGAGCAAAATATGTTATTGTACTGTAAAATATGTGCCAAATGTTAAAAAACTTAGGGTCACCAAAATATAAATATACAGAGATGTAAAAATAAGGAAGTACAGGAAACAATTCATATGTTAACTCAACTTTGCTGCAGTAATAGAAACATTCTTATCTTTAAAAATGATGTAGAAGATGTTGAAATATAAAAGCAATGAACAAAATTAACAGACCTTTATAACCATTATAATATAGGGGTTTTTGTCTGGGATAGTAGGGTTTGTCTTAAAACACTGGACTGGCAGTATGGGTCTGTAGGTTTCTGTGTTAAATTAAAACATAGTAGCTAGTAATACATGATGTTGTGAAGTGGGATAGGATCATGGGAACTGTTATTTTCACCAACATTACTCTTGAAAATTGTTCTGATACAACTCAGGCAGAAATGAAGTTTTATTCACATTACACCTCATGTCTGAGAATAATGTCATTAAACATAACTAAACTCAAGGGCATGTGTCAATACACTCACGGAACACATAAAACCCCAGCCCTTTACACTGAATAAAATTGACGGATTTCTCAGAATTTTAACATTGTTAACCCTTTAGGTACTAGAGTTGTTTTTTTTTTTTTTTTTTTAATATTCAACTTTGATATCAAGATTTCAAAAAGCTGTAGCTTGGAAGTGGTTAGAGATAAAGGCATACTGTAAATTACAAATATTGGATATGACTCAGTTTATGATGGGATTAAATGTATTCATCTAATATGCATATTGTGACATCACAGGACACGGCCATATTGGATTGCATAGTAAAATTTTGTAAAATTGAACTTTGAACATATTTACATGAAAGTATTCTTTGTGTTTTTTGTCCTCTTATCTTTAAAATAAGTGAATTTAAACATTAGTAGAAAGTAAAATGCAGTAAGTTTTGTAGCTTTTTAGCCAAGCAGCAGAGTAGCCAAATCTGTCCTTACCTATCAAAACTAAAACTACATAAACTTTATTTACTTACTCACTTAAGCCTTTTAAACTCAATTTTCTTCTTCACTTTGAATTGAAACATGCCCTGAAATGGTGTTGGGATTGAAGGGGCACATGTCTGCCATTTATTGGTGAGAGGTGGTAGCAAGATTTAGCTGCTGTACACAAGTGTTTGCTCCAGGACGATTCTGTTGGGTTTCTGTCAATTGGTTTGAGAGTCCAGTTTTGACCGGCTTTATATGGAAAGTGTCATGGGAGAACTTGTGTTATGATTTTGCGCTATATCAATAAAATTTGATTTGATTTGTATTGATCTCTGGAGCTATGGTTTCATTATTTCATTTAGTTATGTTGCTTATCCCAATATTACGACTTTGGTGCTTAAAGGGTTTAAAAGATTTGATTTAATCTATTTGCACAAGTCAACAAAATATGCAACCAAGAATTAGTTCTGGATTGTTAGATGGCAAATTGTTAAACTTTACAATATTCATTCAGTTGTTGTGAAACTCCAGCACCTCAATATCGACAAAATGAATACCAGCTGATATCACTCATTAGGACTTCCTGTTCTTGTAGTAGCAAACTGATACGAGAACCATCAGACTCATTATATGCATAGTAACTGAAATACAGTTCGTAATAAGACCTCAGCATTCTTCATAAATGCTAGCCGAGCTGCTGATGGATTTAATGTGTGCGTGTTAAAGCTGCTATGCCTACTCTTCGCCTGGGGAGAACTATCTTCAGCTCTCAAGGCAGGCAACAGGTGGGTTTAGGAGAAAACTCTTTGGCTGCTCAGCAAAGGCATTCCAGCGATGAAGATTGTTTTTGTGTGCGAATGGGAGATGTCGTGCTGACTGGGCAGGCTCTATGTTGATCTAGAAGTACAGTCTCAATGTCTGGCACCATCTATTGTTCCACCCACCTCCTTTTGAGGACTGTGCATAAACAGAACCGCAACAAAACACTGTAATGACCTTTATCGTCATTTGAGTGACAGGTAGCACATGAGCGATAGTGGTGTACAAACAAACACTAGTGAGTAAACACTGGATAGAGGATGTTATGGGAGGTGTAGTCAGACAGATGACTTTCACTGGTCCTCAAAGGTGTGATTGTTCTGTCCTGGTCTGGAAATCAGCTTTGTGTTCTGTTTCTCACTTTACTTTGTGATAAAGAAAACGGGAGGGAGGGATGAAGACCAGAAATCACTTTACTACCCCCCCCCCCCCTTTAAATTCCTGTGATACCTCTGTCACTCCTTACCTCCTTACAAAAAGTCTTATTTTATCCTTTGGCCAGATCATCTCAGAATATTCTCACAGTGTTAGAATATTATTTGTGTTTTACTTGGACTTCATATTAATAAAGTCTTTGAGGCATGTTTACTTTTTTTTACTCTTCCGCTTTCTCCTCTAACTTGCCACTTCCCCTTGCTTTGGTTGATAATAGAATTTTTTTGTCTCATTTACCAGAAATGGTTTAAGCAGCAAAACTTCTGAAAACAGCCATGCAGTTGTTTCCTCTTTTCCTTAAGTAAACCACATATTCAGTTTGTATGAGTTTCAGCCAGGCCAGGCACATCGTGTCATCTTACCATCTGCTGTATCATTCATTCCTAGAGACTGGGCTGCAGGAGATTTAATTTGGTTTGACAAATAAACATGCATTTCAAATTTATTGAAAGATGTTTTTCAACAAGCAAATTTTTTAGCAGCAATGAATGCTTTTATGGTTTTGTAGTGTTGAATTTATCTTAAAAGGCTTCACTGTATTTTTTTTTTTTTTTTTTATTAGTGAGGTCAAAAACCATGAACTTGTCACCTCCAACTAAATGTATTTATTTTTACTTATTTGTGAAGTATTAATTGTGGGTAAGTTTTCAGTGTGTGAAGCAAAATTGCAAGTTCATTCACACACCAATTCACTCATCATATAGATACTGTGTGGTTGATCGTAATGGTGTGTCATTTTTAGAAAGTAAGTCCCGCGGTACTGCATATTACCCAGCATTCTCTGTGATGACAGCCAGTGGACCTTCAGTTTTTGACAGGCCCCTCACTGGCTCCCATTTGCTTCCAAGGTGGGAGTCGTTGGTCTGTATTTGGCTTATTCTTAGCCCTTTCATCTCAAGCCCTTTTTTGTATATGATCCTCCAGGTTGGCAAATGGCCAGACGGCATTCTTGTGCCAGCTGTCCATTCCTTGCTGCTCCTCTGCACATCAGCTCATCCACAGAGGGGAGCATTAGAAATACCAGGGCGCCTCATTACACACACCCATGCATTTGTATCCAGAGGGTTTCCACAAGTCCTTAAAAAGCTTGAAGTCCAATAATCTGAACTTTATTCCTTGGGATTTAAAACTAAGTGGATTATGAGGTGTGAGGGGAAAATTGTGTAGATCACACTATTAGAAAAAAAAACACAATTACAAAAGCACTATGCAAATTGTGGAGTCAGGCCACAATCTAGTAGAGCTAATGTGTTGATGAATATGGTTACCTGAACAGATTTTTCAATTTTTTGCGTTTCTAAAAAGAAAAAAAAATCGTAATAAACTATTATGAAAATGAATATACCATTAATATTTCTGTTTTCATTTAGCAAAAAAAATGTGTTTTACATTGGTGACTGACCTTCCCCTATGGGAGCTCAGCTTCCCTCATGTTCAGATGCATTTTTGAAAAAGTCAGCTTTCTGATATTCGCTCATCTCTACCAGAGATGATCTGTCTTTCCTCCCTTAGACTTTAACTGGGGTCGTGGGTCATGGTCACTGTATACATGGCTGAAGAATCCTCTTAGTCCTGGAATAATTTTGGTATATCCCACATCTTAGCCAAAAAAGTGCCTCAAGCAGAATAAGGCGGAATGCAGAATATGTCAACAGAATATACTCCAAGAGCGTACATGTAAACATTTTGTGTGGGCTGTGGACTAACTTGGCATCTCTTCTCATAAAAAACAGTTATTTCAGGGAGTGATGAGCTGAAATAATTAACTACAATGCACCTTGGGAAGTCAGGAAAAACATAAAGAAACTGTTTTCTTCCTTTTCTTGAGCTGGAACACAGATGCATTCCCCCTTAAAGGAGTGATATTTTGCTTTTTTAAATGGAATTATACATTTTAAAACATTTTCCTGTGGTCTACATAAACTGTAAATGCTATGTTTGGGTCTTAATTCTTCATTAATTAAACTCCACAGGCCCATCTTCAACCCTGTTTCTGACTAATGACACGAGACAGGTCGTTTTGAGCACTGGCCCTTCAAATCCAAATGAGCCACTTCACGCCCCACCCCCTCCAGGTTGTTGACCATGCTTTCTGTCCCATTCAGCCACTTGTGTTCATTAATACAACCAACAACTGAACATTTTAGGTAATTGGCTCGAAATTTGGAGATATTGTCAATTTTTACTTCAACCACTGCTGCTGATAAACAATTAGGCATAGTGTACTCAGAGAAATGTTCGTCGGAAGTCTTGACCTTATATGTACAAATGTTGTGACGTAGTTAGTTATAAAACATAACAAATTTAGCAGGAATTGAAATGGGTTGTAGAAATCCACTCGATTTTTTTCTGGAATGAATATTAAGATAGCTTTGCAGCACCTGAATAGTTCAAATTCAAACTTTTTGAACTGTTAAGGTTCCCAAATACACAAATAAAGGTATCAAAGACTCATAAAAGTGGGTTTAGCAAAATATGACCCCGTTAAGAGTGCAGGTAACCTAAATTTTAAAAGGTAATGTCAAGCCAACTGCCATTCACATCTGAAATGTCACCAAAGCCAGACTTTTGTTTTTGGGCCATACAGATTGGAAATAGGGCTTAAATTGTATTTTTAGCGGTGTTTACTATAATGCGTTAAAACACGTAGAAACCTTGTATGTATCAGGTTGTATTGTAAACATAGCAACCACATGTTTTGATCACTTTGTCAAAGACAGCAGAGGACATTTTATCTGCAGTCAGTGACTTACTGCATAATTCCACCCTTAATGCTTCATGTAATGTTATTTGTGTTCATTCGGTTCTTGTCCAGACATGTTAACATCCTCTCTTAGGAACCAATAAACAAACAAGCAGGCCATACGCCCTTATATTTTCTCTCCAGTCTGTTGTAGTTTGTATTGGGATTCCCTGGCTTTTGACGCGTCATGGAATTGACCATTTTCTGACCTCATCCCATAGTGAGAGGAAAACACACCCTGCAGCCTTTCAGCTCCTCTTTGCTCCTTTTCACCCCCCCCCCCCCCCCCCCCTCCACACACACACACACACACACATATTTTGTTTTTTACTGTATGGCATTGTGTGTCGAAACCAATTGTGTTCCAATGAAAGGAAAAAGACAGCAGTACTAACGCTGCCAACATTTTCCAATTCCAATATTCCCTCCTCAAGGAAAGGGAGGGGAGTCCCCTGCTTGTTCTGTGCCAGGTACTCACTGGGCTGAGTGTAAGCAGTATTCCCAAACCTATAGCTGTGTGTGTTAGTGTATGTGTGTGTGTACGTGTGTGTATGCTGCGTTTGTATTTGACCCAGCTGTTTTGGGAATGCCTGGGGCCACCACAGGTCGAGAATGACGTAAGAGCGCGAGAACACGGGGAGAGAAAGGAGAGGGTAAGGGGGCGGTGTGCGGAGGCGGATATCTGCTGCAGAGGCTGTGGAATTCCAGAGTTCCGACTCCATTCTGTTTTTGGAACACAATTGTCTGGTATTTGGTTGATCCTCCCTCTGCATTTGTCTCTGTCTCCATTTCTGCTCATTTTGCCCTCTGGCCGTCAGTGTTCCCATTTATATTTGGAACATTGTTTGTTCCAACATGCTTGTCACTTTGAGCCACCCATGCTCTTGTGCTTATTATTAAAAAAAAAAAAAAAAAACAGCAGGAAGACCAGTTTTCTTGGCACTGGTGCAGACTGCCTTGTGTTTCTCACAACCTTTGCCAATATAAACCAGGTTTTTGCCTCATCAAACTGTTGGTTGTTGTTAATGTGGTGCTGGGTGGTATGGCCTTCAGCACTTTAAAGAATATAAAAACCTGCTAATTTCATCAATAGTATATGAAAACTTGGATAACTATGAGGTTTCCTGGGTCTCGCAGAATGATGCATTGTATTAAATCAATTTAGTCACCTATTTGATACTGAAGTAAAGGCCTCATTTGTAATACAACCTAGGAAAACACAACAAAGAATCATAAACTCAGTTAATACAAACAGTAATTTAAATAAATGAAATGAATACCTCATAAACACACTAACATTTTTAAGAAATCAACTGAAAAATTACAATCAGAATCCAGGGTGAGCAATGATGGCAAAAACGGTAACGGCTTGATGTAAAATAAGGTGAAATTACGAATTTAAACAGCCTTATTTAGTTATTATGGTCATTTCTAAATCTGAAGTAATCAGTATATGTGTGAAAAAGTTGTAGAATGTAACGATTTTTTTATTGTGCAAATTGGACTATTGTAAAAAGAATAAAGTATACAAATAAACAGATATGGTGACAACATTGCAACCGTTTAACATCAAAATCATGACCATCTTTTGTGGGACTGTGGCCTTGCATATGTAAGGGTAGAGACTGCGATCTGGTAGGATCGGCGATTCTACCAGTAGAGACTCCGATCGTAGTCTCTACCAGTAGAAACTCCGATCGGAGTCTCTACCGGTAGAAACTCCGATCCTGCCAGTTGAAGGGTTAGGGTTAGGGGTTAGGGGTTAGGGTTAGGGTTCGGATCGGAGTTTCTACCAGTAGAGACTCTGATCGGAGTTTCTACTGGTAGAGACTACGATCGGAGTCTCTACTGGTAGAATCGCCGATCCTACCAGATCGCAGTCTCTACCCTGACACATACTTGAACTGGGACTGTGTTTGTACTATCACAACAGGACCTAAGTCTCCTCACAGCACTCATAGCACGGCTAGCACTTAAATAATTTGCTGCCTATTTAAGTGTTACATCTGCTGTTTCAGGTATGCTACAACATGTAAGTGCATTAAAAAAATCCATCTCCACTATACTAGTTCATATAGTATACAGTCCAGCTCTAGTTGTAATTATTTGTTGTATGGGTTTGTGACTGTTACTCAGGGCCTAATGTTGACACTAGTCAGGCAGCTGGCATGATAAGGACAGTGAATCCTGCACAGCTTCAGTTAGCCCCTGTCATTGGGCCAGAATAGATGTGACTCCCATCATTGAGCAGGCCATCAGTAACAGTATTATATGTTGTCAGGCTAAAGGCACAGAGTGGATCCTGTGTAGCCGGGCTAGCAGACAGGGGAAAGCCTGTGTGATCAAAAAGGCCCTTTTAATGCTGAAGGACGGCGAGCTCTTGGTCACAGCCCAGTGACCGTTGCCATAGAGACACTTCCGATGAGTCATGTGTTTTAGAGCTAACATTCCAGCGTTGTTTTGCAGGGACAAGCCTTATCAATCATGCTTGAACTTTGACCCCTAACTCCCTAAAGGCAACTACGAATCAAATCTCAGCATGGAACTGGACTTTATTAACCATCATCCTGCTCAAAGGCTCAGGCATAAACTCTACACCCACCCACACACACACACACACACACACACACACACACACACACACACACACTGCTGTGTATGTTTTAATTTACTTTCAGCAGAACACCAATTGCAAGATGTGGACCTGTGTAGTTAAGCAAAAAGCAGGATGCATTGAATTGTCTTGTGAAAATAAAAGAAGCCACAGAATGAACTTGTTATCTGAACTGCAGCTTTGAACCTTTTATGCTTTACTGTGAGCTTTTCTGTCATACATTATGTCTATAAAAATGTTTGTATGCTTTGTCCCATGTTCAGATTGAACGGCGCATGGAGTTGGTGCGTGTGGTGTCCCATAACACACACAAGAGAATGGTGTCTTGTCTACAGGGACACATTGGCGCTGATGCAGAGAAGAGACATGTAAGTCATCAACCATGTTGCAATAAAGTTTTCTTTAAGGCTTTGGTTTCATTGAACATGTAATGTATATGTGGCCTGTTGGCAGAGCATGAGCTGCACAGCTCTTTTTCCACTATAATCGGCTGCATCAGGCCGAAGAGTAGCAGTGCCTTGGAGAACCACTCCGCAAGTGTAGAAATAGATCCAGTGATAGTTTTTAAAAGTGGTGTCCTTTTTTACACTAAATCAATCTTAACCTTGTCTTTTAAATTAAACTACCAGTATATAGGCAAACTAGGCAAATAACCCAAAGAGTTCTCTGTGTCTTCCGAAATGATATTCCATGGTGCTGGCACAGTGTTATCAGTCACATGGAGACTGATATGCAAGACAAGCAGCTTGGTTTTGAGGGTCTCTCATGTTCATTGTTTTTGCCACCTGCATCATTTAATGCCCAGATTTAAGTAACAGACTGAAAAAGGAAAATGCTAGCCTCATAGCATAATTGTCTAAGTCATATTTTTGGCCAAATTGTGATATCTGTGTAACTTTACTCGCCCAATATTGTTGTTTTATTTTTTATCGTTGGCTATGACTTGAAAAAATATGGGCAACTATGCAATGAGGCTAACAAGAAAATGAATGATCAAAGTTTATTGACATGGTAAAATGGAGTTAAGAGGTATTATGCCAACTTTCAAAGCCAGAACACAACCCAGTTGTCTTGTTTTACCTGCAATTCACCTGTTGCAGGTATAATCAATAAAAAACGCATTGTGCAGCTCATCTGCTCCATGAACAGTCCCCATATATAACATGTTCAAATATCCAAAGCCTTTACCTTACCTCTGACAATAACCTAAATGAATCAGCTGCCGCAAAATATGTAAAGTCTAATGTTTAATATCACCTCCCACACAGGGTTTGTCACTGTCGTGATTAATTATTAAATAATCAAGTATCTGCAGTAAACCCTACAACACATGATGTTTCTTTTGTGTTTTCTACTCCACTTCACCCAACATGTACTACAGTCCGTACCACGCCTCTATACAGGAAACGGTCAGGTAATGACACCGATTACTTCGTCCAACCTCTCTGGTCTTCACCTCCACGTCTTCCATCTCTACATCTGTCATCTTTATTTACCTGAACTGGGCTCTCTGTGCATGACAATCATGCTTTTGGTCTTCTCTTGTAAAAACAACAGGAAGCATTAAATAAACACAAAAGGTCTGCGTATCTTTGTAAAACGTGAGCCGATGCCATAAAACTAAGCTGCAGCATTGTCATTTGATAGATGTCTCACTTCCCTTGGATGCATCTTAAACATCTGTATTTCCTCCTGTAGCTGGGAAATCTCTCTTCCTCTTCCTGACTCTGTGAATGTATTGTGATGCTCCTCAATCTGCTGTAAATGGAAAGTCCTCTGAATTTTCCATTGTTTCCACATCAAATAGTGTCTTTATAGAAAGTGACAGTGGTGCTAAATGAGCTGAGTTTTACTTCTCCATTAAATCTTATGATTGTCTATGTTTGTCTCTGTTCCACTCACATGTATGTACACTACAGAAAAAGCTTCCTCTGACGGCATTATCGCAAGCAATGGTGGAAGGTGGAAACCAACTGGGAGAAGACTCTTTGATTGGGTGAGTTTGTGATGGACTGACAGGCCAGAGAGCCAATCGCTCCTCCCTGGTAACTGTTGCTATATGGAACAGATGCACCCCAGAGAGTGTGAAATATGAGGCCACACATTCAGGACAAGCAGGCTGCCCAGTTTTTGTTTTGTGTTAATGGGACTTTGAGTAGTTCCCTTATGTGAGAAGTGGTCATTTACCATGACCAAGAGAAAGAGACTGAAAGTAGCATGAAACAGGATCACGTAGTCTAGAGTTGAGGATGTAGAAAGTGAACTTCAACATGGGAGCCATGTGTCTGCCGGGAAACAAAGAGGAAGAGAAAAGTAGTGTGATACATGCGACTTATTCATGCCAGAATATATCAGTCTTCTATTTTTGCTTTTGTAGGTTTAGGGGCTGAATGTGACCCAAAACAGAAATGCAAGTTAAAGATCCCCTCCATTAACATCATAAGGCATCCAAAAGCTATTTTGTGTTGGATAATAATTTGTTTCTGATGGGGATTTCAGACAAACAAAATGTTAATCACCTCTAGAAAAACTGAAAGACACTCTCAATATGCAAACAGTGTTCATTTAAAAAGTTTAACTCTGTATTTAGCATGTTTTTCCTACTGTCCTACTTTTTTAGTGAATGAAAATTGCCTGTAGTAGATCTCGATTGGCTCCAAAGTATTGATGAAACAAATCATGTTTGAAAGTGCATTTTACATGAAAAGTAATTCTGTACAAATTCACAAGTTCACAAAAAATATTTGATATAAGGGGAATTTGAAGTTTTACAAAGTGAGCATGACAGCCATGTGTCTGTAAACAAAGAGGAAGAGAAAGTTGACCTGTGATTAAATGTAATGTAGTCATATTAGAATGTGTTGCTTTTTTTCTGTTTCAAGGTTTCCTGTGAGACATTGTGGCCAAACCTCTGATTCATGATCTTAGTGAAATGTAGAAGTATATCCTTGTCCCCAGTCCACTGTGGGTTTGGGGCTTTTGGCAGTGAGAAGTGATGACATTGCAGTGACCTGGTTTTGTTTCAGTTATTGACTGTGGACAGATGAATAGCTGCTAGCACAGATTGTCATCCTTATGTGTTGTGTAAAATTTTGTCAGAAAAATGTGTGATTACTCTTTCGATGCAGAGAGCCACCAGTTCACACTTATTGGAGCTGATGTGATAATGACAGTTAAATATGTGTTCTGTCTTATGATTCTAAAGCCCTTTTCTTACTCTTCATACTGGTGTTGCTGCTGTGTGTAACAGGAAGATGATGGAAGTGTGCGGTGAGGCTGAGAATCGTCTGGCATCAGAACTGATGCAACATGAGCTGCAGATAGAAAAGGATGTACTGGATCCGCTCAGCCAGCTAGCTGAGGTCAGCAACCCTCTGAACAGAACAGATGAACACCAATTAAACATTTAAAAATGCTTCAGAGCCCTTTGCTTGTTTTAATGTGCTGTCATGTTCCTAACATTGACGCAGTCTGGTGTTTTTTGGATGTAATTCTTGTGGTAGGTGGACATCCCCAACATCCTGAAACAGAGGAAACAGCTGGCCAAACTGGTCTTGGACTATGATTCTGCCAGAGCAAGGTCTGTCTCTCTGCAGCTCTCTCTTTTGCATCACTTTATCTAGTGCTTTTTGTGTTTCTTTGCAATTATCTCATCTTATTTTCCTACATTTCCATTATCTCTTCAAATTCAGATGGTTGCAGGCAACCAAGTCAATAATCTCAGGAACAAACACTCAAGCACTGACGGCCAAAGCTGACCTGCTCAAGGAGGAGGTGGACGAGGCCATGAACAAAGTGGAGCTTTGTAAGGTAATGAGCAATCAGTACGAGTCGACATGATTAATGAGTATGTATCTGAGAGCCTCACTGTATGTAACCATCCTGTTTATCATGTTCACAGAAGTGCAGTTAGGGCATTACACCACCTGTTTACTTCAGGGTTACTCTAAAGTTAAGCACTGAATAACCTTTAATGACAAAGGGATTGGTGTAAAACTGAAAACCTCACAATAACATCAAGCATGCCCACTGTGGTCATGGCTATCTGTCATAAAACAGCAGAAGTAAATTTGATGTTCATTTTCTGTTTTGTAGATGAAGAAAATAATCATAGATGACACAATAACAGGGCAGGGAAAAGCTGATAACTTAATAACTGGCCTATTCTCCAAACACTGAAAAATTCTGTCTGAAATGAACATATCTTTCACTTTATTGGAAAACTGTTGTACGGAATATTTTAGTCAGAGTAATACATGCATAAATGTATAAATCTGAAAGTCATTAACCAAACACTGTCTAAACATGGGCAGTGTTTGACCTAAAAATCACTAACAGTAGTGAAAAATATTCTTAAATAAACACATGTATGGGCATATTTTTTTTTCACAGCAGTACTTTGACATTAATTAATTGCAATGATTCTATTTTTTTTGTTCAGTGAAAAATGAGAATCCTTTTTCACAGCTGCTGCTCATCCAGTCCAAATATCACATCAAACTTGTGTGATGATGGTGTTTGATATAATTTACGTTTGGTCAGAAAGGGAAGGAGAAAGTCACTTAAAGCCATTTATAATGCAATAAGAAATTGGAAATGTGTTTTTACTGTGAAACATATCCTGGCAACAAAATGACCATAAAGACCCTGGAGCCCTCTGACCCAGTATGCTGACGCACACAAATGACTAAAACGTCCTGTCAGCGCTGTGCGTTTGCATCTACTGAATTGAGTCAGTGGTGAGCCTCAGTGTGCAGCTCTGCCTCATGTGGCAGGCTTTCAGTTCAGGAAGCACATGGCCTTGCGTTTCCCCTTCACCAGTGTTCCCTTCCAGTCCCATTGAGTCCTGCCAAGCAACCAGAGGATTAATGACTCACACAGTGCACAGAGCAGTGGATTAGACCAACGCCTATCCTTGTGCCACCTGAAATCACAGTTTATTTTTGATATTCAGACCGAATCTTTCATGTGAAGTACATTCTGACACGGTCTTGAGTGGGGTTGTATAATAATACATAGTTTTACCATCTGTGTTTCTCCCACAGGATCAACTCGCTGCAGACATGTACAGTTTTTTCTCTAAAGAAGGGGACTATGCCCGCTACTTTGTAACAGTAAGTTCAACATATCAGGTCGTACATGTGTCTGCATGGGTTTCTGTGGGAATGTTTGCAGCTGGAGAGTGACTGGGGACCAGAGACTTGGCCTGCCACTTTATTTACTTTGCAGTCATGTACTTTACTGCTTGTCTTATTTTATTCTGCACCCCCAACACATGCACATACACACTGTTTATGTCTTTTTTTTCCCTTTAGCTCTTAGAGGCTCAAGCTGATTACCACAGGAAGTCTCTCACTGTTTTGGAGAGTGTCCTGCCAACTATTCAGGCTCAACAAGGTAAAATACTCACACACTCACGTAACACAAAACTGTGCAAGGTTGTTAAAGACATATAGCTCTGGGGAAATTAAGAGACAACTCCAAATTTCCAAACATGAACTCCATAGAAAACCTCTGGAATGTGATCAAGAGTAAAATGAGTAGTTACAAGTCATCAAACAAAGCTGAGCTGCATGCATTTTCACACCAGGGGCAACGTAAAGCAGGGTCATTGTACCACATATTTATTTACAAGCACTTCCTAAAGGCCTTTACACACTGGGGCGTAACAAATGAGTGACCCCAAAGGGCAAAATATTCACTAGTAATATTTCCAGTCAAAACTAATCATGTTTGCTATGATGTAGTTTTTGTAGAGTTGCAAAAAATTTTTTTGATGAAGGGTCTGTGTCAATTCATTCTTCATCAGCCTGTGTGTGCAGTAGTGTACTCTGTTCCTATGTATGTGGTCGTGTGGTGTTACATAAGTTACCCACTATTCTGACAGTTGAGTTGTTGGCCACTGTTGTGTTACAATGTTGTTCCATA